>NC_036842.1:78448927-78722569 GCF_002910315.2 Salvelinus sp. IW2-2015 | reverse complement strand
GCTAGATGGATGACCTTGTACATAAGACAGAATAATAACGACAGGAATATTGGGCGCTAGTATCATGGTATGCACGTATGCCAGGGCCCACAGGCTAACTCCGGGCCAGCCATCCAACATGGAGGCGCTGAAGTTAATGGGAGTGGACAGGAGGAGGTGGGGGTGTGATGCTCAGCTCACCGCGAGCACTTCCAACCGTGGCGGGCATGCCTGAAAAGGTGTTTGAAAGCGATCTGATTTAGGCTACAGAGGCTACAGTCCGTCACAAAGGCGGCAAAGTAAATTCAGAGAAAATTAGTCTTTATAGATAGTGTATTGGTCCTGACTGCCGGCAGTCAGTATCCATTTATGGTAATGGTGAGACTCACAAGCCAAGGTGGCTTCCTCAGGCCTGTTTATTTTGTTGTTCAGGAATGCATTACTGTCTGCAGTTTGTTTGTTTTACTGTATATTTATTATTTTAGGACAAAAGGGACAGAAGTTCCCTTCAGAAAGTTGTCCTTCCAGAAAGTAGTCCTTTCAGATAGTAGTCCTTCCAGAAAGTAGTCCTTCACTTCACTACTGTAAGTCTGGTTAGCTTTGGTCTGCCATAAATGTTTCAAAATCCATTCCCTTATTTGATCTATGAGCATATTCGACCATTGAAGACCTGGAAGTGGGAAAACCACTAGAGGTTAAGATCACAAGTTCATATTTCATTAAATTCACTGGTTACTGTAACAGTTTTAATGGGCCATCATTAGTGTGTGATGGACTGATGGTTAGTGAGGGGGGAAGAGTGTGAGAAAGGACTCCACTTGATGAGGTGTAATAGATAAAGGCAGAAAACGTTACGCTAAATGTGTAATTGAGTTTGAAAAGATACCATCGTCTTGGGAAAGAGGGGATAAAAGAATGACACAATAATGTTTTCTGGGGTTGAGGCCAACTTTTTCAGAAATGGGACGTTTCTTGTTTTCCATGCCAGTTGTTTTTACAGGTAATAATTGGGCGTGGGTGACAGGAGTGCCATCCTTGCTGATTTGGCAAATTATTTAAACCAGCCCAGGTGTTCATTCCCTATCTTTTACAAGCGTCTATAATCCTCTGTGACAAAGTGTTCAGGGGGAAAAAAGGACAGATCAAAATAGATTGAAAAAGACTTAAGTGTAGGATACTGAATAGAGCATTTCTGATAAATACATAATATTGACAAAATTGGATACCAGATTTAGTCGAATACCAATAGATTACTATTTACTGAAATGACTAATTAAAATAAATCTAATTATGAAAATGACAAGTTATTTACCTAATTAGATGTAGCAAGATAATACACTGTTTAAATGCCGTGTCTGCAATCAAAATATTGGGTTATTTCTCCAGTCAGATCTCACTTCACTTAATTGCACGTAGCCATGCATTATAACCAGAAAGGCACTTCTGAAAATACTGCTTTGTCTCTAGTAAAATAAGCCACAAGCACCTATCAACAGCACAGTCTTTATGACAAAGCTAAATCAAACAAACCATCACCTTTTTCCTCTTCAAAAACTGGCATTTACACCCCGACGTCCTCTCCCCCCCCACACGTCCTCTCCACCGGCCTTTGTTTGCGAGATGAGATGTGAGAAGTCCAGTAGTTTTCCTCGGTTGGACCACCTGAGTGGCAGTGACACAGAACACCATCACCTTCCTATCTGGGCCACGCCACGGCCAACTCAGGGCCCACACCAGAGGGAGTTGATCAATCAGCAGGCAGGGCATTAATCTTATTTGACACACTGACTCTCCCCTTGGAGGACGTCCGGTGGTTCTGGGAAGCAGTCCAACAGCAGAGCCCGGCCCGGTGCTGCCAGAGTGATGCAGAGTGTTGGAGGGGCTGGCATGGTGGGTTGGAGGAAGGAGAAAGTGGACAGAGAGGGCCAGCAGGTGGAAGGAGGTAGGTATGTAGAAGGCACAAGATGAGGGGTAGGCGAAGGTATGGAGACAGAGGAGTGAGCAATAAAGGATGGAAATAGGTGGGAAGGGGAGAGTATTTCAACAGCTGTGCAAGGCAGAACTTAGCATGGGTCATTGCAAGCTGCTCTGTTCCCAGTTACAGTCGTTGAGTCGTTATACTTGCCTTGGTATGAGCTTACTGATTATCGAAGAAAAAAGCCTTTCAATGGCAATGATGCACATGCAGGACTGGTATTGCCAACCAAATATAAGTACAAATACACCATCGATAAGAGACATTACTGTGCAGCGTATTTATCAACCTGGCCAAGGCTTTCGACTCTGTCAATCACCACATTCTTATTGGCAGACTCAACAGCCTTGGTTTCTCAAATGATTGCCTCGCCTGGTTCACCAACTACTTCCCTGACAGAGGTCAGTGTGTCAAATCGGAGGGCCTGTTGTCCGGACCTCTGGCAGTCTCTATGGGAGTGCCACAGGGTTCAATTCTCAGGCCGACTCTCTTCTCTGTATACATCAATGATGTTGCTCGTGCTGCTGGTGATTCTCTGATCCACCTCTACGCAGACGACACCATTCTGTATACTTCTGGCCCTTCTTTGGACACTGTGTTAACTGACCTCCAGACGAGCTTCGATGCCATACAACTCTCCTTCCGTGGCCTCCAACTGCTCTTAAATGCTAGTAAATGCATGCTCTTCAACCGATCACTGCCAGCACCTGCCCGCCTGTCCAGCATCACTACTCTGGACGTTCGGACTTAGAATATGTGGACAACTACAAATACCTAGGTGTCTGGCTAGACTGTAAACTCTCCTTCCAGACTCACATTAAGCATCTCCAATCCAAAATTAAACCTATAATAGTCTACCTATTTCGCAACAAAGCATCCTTCACTCATGCTGCCACACATACCCTCGTAAAACTGACCATCCTACCGATCCTCGACTTCGGCGATGTCATTTATAAAATAGCCTCCAACACTCTACTCAACAAATTGGATGCAGTCTATCACAGTGCCATCTGTTTTGTCACCAAAGCCCCATATATTATCCACCACTGCGACCTGTATGCTCTCGTTGGCTGGCCCTCGCTTCATACTCGTCCAGTGTTTAATTACAATACTGTAATTACTTCGCCACCATGGCCTATTTATTGCCTTACCTCCCTTATCTTACCTCATTTGCACTCACTGTATATAGACTATTTTTTATTTTTTATACTGTATTATTGACTGTATGTTTTTTTATTCCATGTGTAACTCTGTGTTGATGTATGTGTCAAACTGCTGTGCTTTGTCTTGGCCAGGTCGCAGTTCTAAATGAGAACTTGTTCTCACAACTAGCCTACCTGGTTAAATAATGGTGAAATAAAAAATTGACAAGGAATGGTGACAGATACTGAGGCTAAGACGCTTTAGATCGTGATGTCATGCCTCTGACAGAGCTTAACAAGCACATAACATGTAAACAAGAGATGAATAGATCCATATTCTTCATACAATTAGATTCAGAGTAGATTCAATACATGAAGATCAGAGGACACATTAACATAGCATTGGCATAATCTTAAATGTCACACACAATAGAGATCCACTCTTAATTTTCCTCAGCAAACCCGAAAGGACCTTGAGCCATACACTTGAGGGTGAAGGAGCATCAGAGAGGGAGATACAGATGAGACATGTTGAGGAGTGCCAGGACATGACTCCTCTGTTATGAATGAAGGAGGTCACTCAGTTCTCTGTTGATCAGAGGCTAGCAGGCCAGAAGTGACAGCAGAGCACTTGTGTTGACCACAGTAGACACATTGTGGTGCTCAATATGAGGTCAGACATGACACGTCTGCTGATGACAACATGCATTTGTGGAGGACTGCTTGTCATCCCAGTCTTCCAGAACATATGGACTCTCTCTCTTTCACGCTCTAATATTTCTGCATTGGCATGTTTGCCATTTTGCTGTGAGATGTCAAATTGTTCGTTTGACATTTCTGTGATGGCTTTTTAAAAGCAAACCCGTCAGTAAGGAGACAGTGTGTTCTCAACATGTTTCTGAAATCATCACAAATAGCACAACAATAATTTAATGCTGAAAAATATAGAGTTCCTTCCCAGAGAGCCCGACTGCAGTCTAACCAGTGTTCTTCAACTATCAAGGAAACTAGATTTACTGTTTTCAATATCTAATTCAGTCAAAACTGATGACCTCTGACCACTTAGCAATTGCATGAACTTGGGCACTATATTAAACAAACAGGGACCGCAGATGAAAATTTGCTATTTCGCTAAATATGTAGCTTTTTTGTGTGTTTTTCTGGCATCAAGCCTTTTGTGATAAACTGTACCTTCCATCTCCCCTGTAATTAAGCCATATTAAGCCATACCAGATCACTGAAATGAATTGAAAGCGGGAGCAAATGAAATCAAACAACATTATTGAGTTCAGGCTCATCAACACTGGAGCCTGGTTTATGTGATGTGCTATGCCAGGAATTACATAGAGATAGCTTGATAGGAATACTGTGAAACAGTTGTGAAGATGTTGAATAATGTCCGATGCCGCTGCAGGCTCTCTCAGCTATAGCTAGATAACATGTACAAAATACATTTTGGCTGTATGATAATACTGTTATGAATTCTCTATTGACCAGAACACATCAAATCTGCCCTGTGACGCTCTACAAGAATCATCACCAGCACATTCAGACAAGAAATGTAACAGGCCAGTGCCTCCAGTGAAATTGGGGCTTTTTGAAGTGAATATCCTTTGCCTTGCGCCTGGATGCCCGTTGATGCCCCCTAGCATCCTGGGCACGCCATGTTGGGAGTAAAATCAGGTTGCATATGCCCGTCATATGATAAAGGCCGCCTCATGGAAGGATCTAACGAGCTAACCAGGTCACATCACAGACAGCCCAACACCAAAATAAACCCATGGTTACCAAATGAGGGGGCTGTGCCCTGGTTGTGGACACATAGCACTGGAATTGGAAGTGAGATGAGTTTGCATGTCAGTTATTTTGAATGTCCTAATCAACAAGGTCTCAAAAACTGTACTGTTAACAAACTTTCATACTAGTACAGGTCAACATCTATGTATTGATGAAATGCTGTGTTGTGTTTAACCCCTAAAAACACCAACATATTTATAACCCTAAAGCGCCAACAGAGGTAATTTCTTACCCCAAATTGGTAATGATTGAAAAGAGCTTTTCATCCAATTGGCGACAGATTTACTTGCGAATATTCAAAAATCCTGAGAGAAAAATGACTTATTTTCCTGATTTGTTTAATATTAAGAGTTAACAATTATATGCTTAACAATAGTAAGACATTTCTATTCTACCAATGCTATGCTTCTGAGAAAGGATGGTTCCCCTCTTCCACGTTCCCTCCCCGCAGCTGGTGGTCATGGACATGGGATAGAGATAAACTTAAGGAACAGAATAGGCCTGTATTGTTCCCAATCATCTTTGATTCTGAGTAACTTGGTCACATGGCATTTGACAAAGCACTCTGAAATTTACTACAGTTCTTCAGTCCATCCTGTTCTTTTACTATCTTCCAAGGGCACAGCTGTGTGGAGATATAAAGAAAACAGAGGCTAGCTTGGTAGAGAAAGGAGTTTGTGCGCTATGACACCACACACCCGATATACATAGCCACAAGAAGGTAGCTTATGATGGTAGCTTATGATGCCCCGATTTGCCAGCGAGGGGTGGAACAAACCATGACTAAGCAGTTTTGGGGTTTCTATACAAACCCCTGCGTTCTCTGTATTGTCGGGCTCTCAACGATCACCTACGGGTGGTACTTGACCAGCTCCATTATTGCAATTATTGGAATAATTCATTGATATTAAAGGTTGATTGTTTGAAGAAATTGAAAGTCTCTTCTCCCTTACTTGATTAGAATTTCCACGACAATCCCCATAAAGAAATTATGCAAATGTACGCTCAAGTGTTTTTTCCACCAAACGGACTTGCAGTGGAGAAAAATCAGTGCGTGATGATGTAGTGCACACAAAATGTAATATTTCACTTAAGTATTCATGTACTGAATAAAAATCTAAAGTTAAATGCTTTTTTTTCACCATTATTTAACCAGGTAGGCTAGTGAAAAACATTTACAACTGCGACCTGGCCAAGATAAAGCAAAGCAGTTCGACACATACAACAACACAGAGTTACACATGGTTTAAACAAACATACAGTCAATAATACAGTAGAAAAAGTCTATATACAGTGTGTGCAAATGAGGTAGGATAAAGGAGGTAAGGCAATAAATAGGCCATGGTGGCGAAGTAATTACAATATAGCAATTAAACACTGGAATGGTAGATGTGTAGAAGATGAATGTGCAAGTAGAGATACTGGGGTGCAAAGGACCAAGATAAATAAATAAATACAGTATGGGGCTGAGCTAGTTGGATGGGCTATTTACAGTTGGGCAATGTACAGGTGCAGTGATCTGTGAGCTGCTCTGACAGCTGGTGCTTAAAGCAAGTGAGGGAGATATGAGTCTCCAGCTTCAGTGATTTTTGCAGTTCGTTCCAGTCATTGGCAGCAGAGAACTGGAAGGAAAGGTGGTGACCAGTGAGATATACCTGCTGCAACGCGTGCTATGGGTGGGTGCTGCTATGATGACCAGTGAGCTGAGATAAGGCGGGGCTTTACCCAGCAGAGACTTGTTGATGACCTGGAGCCAGTGGGTTTGGCGACGTGTTTGAAGCGAGGGCCAGCCAACGAGAGCGTACAGGTCACAGTGGTGGGTATTATATGGGGCTTTGGTGACAAAACGGATGGCACTGTGATAGACTGCATCCTATTTTGTAAATTAAATCGCTGAAGTCGAGGATCGGTAGGATGGTCAGTTTTACGAGGGTATGTTTGGCAGCATGAGTGAAGGATGCTTTGTTGCGAAATAGGAACCTGATTCTAGATTTAATTTTGGATTGGAGATGCTTAATGTGAGTCTGGAAGGAGAGTTTACAGTCTAACTAGACACCTAGGTATTTATAGTTGTCCACATATTCTAAGTCAGAAGGTCCAGAGAAGTGATGCTGGACGGGCGGGCAGGTGCTGGCAGCGATTGGTTGAAGAGCATGCATTTAGTTTTACTTGCATTTAAAAGCATTTGGAGGACACGGAAGGAGAGTTGTATGGCATTGAAGCTTGTGTGGAGGTTAGTTAACACAGTGTCCAAAGAAGGGCCAGAGGTATACAGAATGGTGTCGTCTGCGTAGAGGTGGATCAGAGAATCACCAGCAGCAAGAGTGACATCATTGATGTATACAGAGAAGATAGTCGGCCCGAGAATTGAACCCTGTGGCACCCCCATAGAGACTGCCAGAGGTCTGGACAACAGGCCCTCTGATTTGACACACTGACCTCTATCAGAGTAGTAGTTTGTGAACCAGGCGAGGCAATCATTTAAAAAACCAAGGCTGTTGAGTCTGCCGATGAGGAATGTGGTGGTTGACAGTCGAAAACCTTGGCCAGGTCGATGAATACGGCTGCACAGTAATGTCTGTTATTGATGGTGGTTATGATATTGTTTAGGACCTTGAGCGTGGCTGAGGTGCACCCATGACCAGCTTTGAAACCAGATTGCATATCGGAGAAGGTGCGGTGGGATTCGAAATGGTGGGTAATCTGTTTGTTAACTTGGCTTTCAAAGACCTTAGCAAGGCAGGGTAGGATAGAGTTTGGGTCTAGAGTGTTTCCCCCTTTGAAGAGGGGGTTGACCGCGGCAGCTTTCCAATCTTTGGGAATCTCAGACGATACAAAAGAGAGGTTGAACAGGCTAGTAATAGGGGTTGCAATCATTTCGGCAGATCATTTTAGAAAGAGCGGGTCCAGATTGTCTAGCACGGCTGATTTGTAGGGGTCCGGATTTTGCAGCTCTTTCAGAACATCAGCTATCTGGATTTGGGTGAAGGAGAAATGGGGGAGGCTTGGGCGAGCTGCTGTGGGGGGTGCAGGGCTGTTGACCGGGGTAGGGCTAGCCAGTTGGAAAGCATGGCCAGCCGTAGAAAAATGCTTATTGAAACTCTCAATTTTAGTGGATTTATCTGTGGTGACAGTGTTTCCTAGCCTCAGTGCAGTGGGCAGCTGGGAGGAGATGCTCTTATTCTCCATGGACTTCACAGTGTCCCATAACCTTTTTGAGTTTGTGCTACAGGATGCAAATTTCTGCTTGAAAAAGCTAGCCTTAGCTTTCCTAACTGCCTGTGTATATTGGTTCCTAACTTCCCTGAAAAGTTGCATATCACAGGTGCTGTTCGATGCTAATGGAGAATGCCACAGAATGTTTTTGTGCTGGTCAAGGGCAATCAGGTCTGGAGAGAACAAAGGGCTATATCTGTTCCTGGTTCTACATTTTTTGAATCAGGCATGCTTATTTAAGATGGTGAGGAAGGGACTTTTAAAGAATAACCAGACATCCTTTACTGACGGGATGAGGTCAATATCCTTCCAAAATACCCGGGCCAGGTAGATTAGAAAGGCCTGATCGCTGAAGTGTTTTAGGGAGCATTTGACAGTGATGAGGGGTGGTCGTTTGACCGCAGACCCATTATGGATGCAGGCAATGAGGCTGTGATCGCTGAGGTCTTGGTTGAAAACAGCAGATGTGTATTTGGAGGGCAAATTGGTTAGGAGGATATCTATGAGGGTGCCCGTGTTTACGGATTTGGGGTTGTACCTGGTGGGTTCATTGATAATTTGTGTGAGATTGAGGGCATCAAGCCTAGATTGTAGGATGGCCGGGGTGTTAAAACTTCTTAGAACTAGGGGGCGACATTTTCACTTTTGGATGAATTGGTGCCCAAATTGAACGGCCTCGTACTATGTCCTAGATCATATGATATGCATATTATTATTACTATTGGATAGAAAACACTCTGAAGTTTCTAAAACTGTTTGAATTATATCTGTGAGTAAAACAAAACTCATATGGCAGGCAAACTTCCAAACAGGAAGTGAAAATTCTGAAATGGGTCGCTGTGAAAGGCATCGCCTATTCAAATGTCTTATATTTATGGATCTGTATGCACTTCATACGCCTTCCACTAGATGTCAACAGGCAGTAGAACGTGGAATGAAGCRTCTAGCCTGATGTGGGACCGGATGAGAGCCWTTGGAGTGACTGGTCAGGCATATTGCCAGTTCTTGGCCACGCACACTGSGCATGTSATGTCCTTSYYTGCWATSRGTTATATAGAYATGAAGAAATGCTCCGTTTGGGACGTTATTGGATATATATGAGAAAAACATCCTGAAGATTGATTCTCAACTGAGTTTGACCAGTTTATTCGATTTSTAATATCACTTTTTRAAGTTTTCRTTCATTAGCGTAAATTTCCATGGACACGTGAACTACACATGCWRGCCAAAGTTGCTAATTCGACAKAAGTAATGGACATTATAAAACAAAACAACGATTTATTGTGGAACTAGGATTCCTGGCWCWGCATTCTGATGAAAGATCATCAAAGGTAAGGGAATATTTATGATGTAATTTCGTATTTCTGTTGACTCCAACATGGCGGAGAATGGCTGAGCGCCGTCTCAGATTATTGCATGCTGTGCTTTTTACTAAAGTTATTTTTTAAATCTAACACAGCGGTTGCATTAAGAACCAGTGTATCTTTAATTATATGTTAAACATGTATCTTTATCAAAGTTTTATGATGAGTATTTCTGTATTTCATGTTGGTATCTGTAAATACTCTCGCTATTTTGGAGCCATTTCTGAACATGGCGCCAATGTAAAACCACGATTTCTGGCTATAAATATGCACATTATCGAACAAAACATAAATATATTGTATAACATGATGTCATATGACTGTCATCTGATGAAGTTGTTCAAAGGTTAGTGATTAATCTTATCTCTATTTGTGGGTTTTGTGAAAGCTATCTTTGCTGTGAAAAAATGGCGGTGTGTTTTTGGATATGGTGGTGAGCTAACATAAATATATGTTGTGTTTTCGCTGTAAAACATTTTAAAAATCGGACATGTTGGCTGGATTCACAAGATGTTTATCTTTAATTATATGTACAACATGTATTTTTCATCAAAGTTTTATGATGAGTATTTCTGTATTTCACGTTGCGCTCTGTAATTATTCTGGCTATTTTGAATGCATTTCTGAACATGGCGCCAATGTAAAACCACGATTTCTGGTTATAAATATGCACATTATCGAACAAAACATAAATGTATTGTATAACATGATGTCATATGACTGTCATCTGATGAAGTTGTTCAAAGGTTAGTGATTAATTTTGTCTCTATTTGTCGGTTTTGTGAAAGCTATCTTTGCTGTGAAAAAATGGCTGTGTTTTTTTGGATATGGTGGTGAGCTAACATAAATATATGTTGTGTTTTCGCTGTAAAACATTTTAAAAATTGGACATGTTGGCTGGATTCACAAGATGTTTATCTTTCATTTGCTGTATTAGACTTGTGATTTCATGAAAATTATATTATATGATATCCCTGTCCCGTTAGGCTAGGCTATGCTAGTCAGCATTGCTGATGACAATGATCCCGGATCCGGGATTGGTGGTTCAGAGAGGT
This sequence comes from Salvelinus sp. IW2-2015, assembly GCF_002910315.2. Taxonomy (NCBI): domain Eukaryota; kingdom Metazoa; phylum Chordata; class Actinopteri; order Salmoniformes; family Salmonidae; genus Salvelinus; species Salvelinus sp. IW2-2015. The sequence continues at coordinate 78,712,041 of NC_036842.1, read as the reverse complement.
TTTTAAGCATGTCACAGTTTAGGTCACCTAGCAGCACGAGCTCTGACGATAGATGGGGGGCAATCAGTTCACATATGGTGTCCAGGGCACAGCTGGGGGCAGAGGGTGGTCTATAGCAAGCGGCAACGGTGAGAGACTTGTTTCTGGAAAGGTGGATTTTAAAAGTAGAAGCTCGAATTGTTTGGGTACAGACCAGGATAGTAAGACAGAACTCTGCAGGCTATCTCTGCAGTATATTGCAACACCGCCACCTTCCCTTTGGCAGTTCCATCTTGTCAGAAAATGTTATAGTAGGGATGGAAATTTCAGGGTTTTTGGTGGTCTTCCTAAGCCATGATTCAGACACGTCTAGGACATCCGGGTTGGCAGAGTGTGCTAAAGCAGTGAATAAAACAAACTTAGGGAGGAGGCTTCTAATGTTAACATGCATGAAAACAAGGCTTTTACGGTTACAGAAGTCAACAAATGACAGCACCTGGGGAATAGGAGTGGAGCTAGGCACTGCAGGGCCTGGATTAACCTCTACATCACCAGAGGAACAGAGGAGGAGTAGGATAAGGGTACGGCTAAGGGCTATAAGAACTGGTCGTCTAGTACGTTCGGAACAGAGAGTAAAAGGAGCAGGTTTCTGGGCGCAATAGAATAGATTCAAGGCATAATGTACAGACAAAGGTATGGTAGGATGTGAGTACATTGGTGGTAAATCTAGGCATTGAGTAATGATGAGAGAGATATTGTCTCTAGAGACGTTTAAACCAGGTGATGTCACCGCAAATGTGGGAGGTGGAACTAAATGGTTGGTTAAGGCATATTGAGCAGAGCTAGAGGCTATACAGTGAAATAAAACAATAATCCCTAACCAGGACAGTAATGGACAAAGCATATTGATATTAGGGAGATGCATGCGTAGCCGAGTGATCATAGGGGTCCAGTGAGTGGTTGGGCTGGCTGGAGACACGGCGATTCAGACAGCTAGCAGGCCTGGGAAAGCAAGCTAGCAGAAGAGCCTTAGAGGGACGTCGTGATGGAGGAAAGTCTGTTTTAGCCTCCTCGTGCGGTGACGTCGATAGACCAGTCGTGATGGATTAGTAGGGTTCCGAGTAGCAGAGGGGTCCAGGTCCAATTGGCAAAATAGGTATAGTGGCCCAAATTGGCCGATGGATCTATTCAGCTAACAGTCCAATATGCTCTAGACAGCTAGTGGGCCGCGGCTAGCAGGCTAGCAGATGGGCATTCAGGGGACGTTGCGACGGAGGGGCCTGTTGGAAAAAAACCCTAGGGCAGATTACGTCGGTAGTCCAGTCGTGACGGATAAGCAGGGCTTCGTTGAGTAAAAGAGGCCCAGGCCAATTGGCAAAATAGGTATATTGGCCAGAGAAATTGGCCGATGGGCCCATTAGCTAACAGTCCGATATGCTCTAGACAGTGCCATCTCAATGTGTTACTATTGCATTTTCAAAACTGTTGGGTTAAATAGCAAATTTGCCTACTCTGGTCTTGGCACATGTTCTCTAACCAACAGCTCACAGATACAGTGCGGGTAGGCTAGTGTACATGATGAGATTATTATGGATAAGAAAGAGAATATTTGTATTTGTCAAATGGCAGTCAAGCATCAATCATCATGTCACCAGAATAAGACCCTTGATATGTATTGGAAAGGAGCATCAAGCTCATAGCATGCACTTTCAACAACCTGTGAAGTTCATTCAAACTTATTTCAGCTGTAGCCTAATAAACTGCATGGTTTCCCAAGTTGTGGTGGGAGTACCACACACCATATCATCGTGAGACTCCAACTTTGCTTTGATATGATGCGTATTATATCAGTATTTGCTCAATAAATGGCTTTTTCACCGCCATTTCTTGCAGAATAGATTTTACAGACAAAAATATCCCACCATGTCGAATTAACTAATGATCTGTCGTCATCTGTAAATTATCCCAAAGCTTCCTGTTTCAACCACAGCAGTCGTTATTTAAAAAAAAATACGGTAGGACTTTATTCGCATGAATACTGTGGATGGAAATGTGGTTAGTGTCTGTCAAGCAGGTAACACGTTTCCTTTTGTAACACAAGTAATTGGTTTTATTTCCCCCAAAATAAGCATATTTTATTTTGATAAATTTCATCCATAGCAACTTGTCATGAACATGTTTGTTATTCATTGAAAGCTGTCATGCCTGCTCCCACTCCCCCTCTCTGGTGCTCGAAGGCACCAGGTTGCCGATCATTACGCACATCTGTCACCATCATTTCGCACATCAGCGCAATATTGGACTCACCTGGATTCCTTCACTTTTTTGATTGCCTTTCTATATCTGTCTGTTTCTCAGTTTGTTCCCCACGTCAGCATTATTGTTGTTATGTTTCCCCTGTTCAGACGCTGTCCTTGTTTGTTTCTTGTCAGTTATTCATTTAATGTTCACTCCCTATACTTGCTTCTCGTCTCCCAGCGTCTGTCCTTACAGAAAGCGTTGTTTATGTGACTTTTAGACGCTGAGGAATTGGCGATTGAGCTAATCTGACATACCGATACAACCTAAGATGGCCACCGTTTTTGGTGATATAGGCAACATTGGCGCCAGTGCCATCAGAATTTTTGCTCTAACTTTGGAACACTATGGGCTGTCAACTCAGTTCTAATTGCAGATGAAAGATGATACTCTCAAATGGGTATAGAAACATTGACTGGAAGCTAAATATATAATCATCTTTTTAAGTTATAATGGCTGCCACGACCCCCCCCCCCCCTCCGCCACAAGCTGGCAGGGCACACACAAGGCACGTTCACATGGAGAGGGATAGAGAGGGAGAGACGAAAAGGAACAGATCGATTGATTGAGCGCCATACAATTAATCACAACAATGTAAAACATGGTAAAACTGCAGCCAAGCTTCCCTTGGTCTGTTTCAGTAGATGGGAGGGAGTTAGGGGTCGATGTGTCACTGTGATAATTGTTTTAGGGCTGAATTTACAGTTGAGATTCACACTTAGAGTAAAACTCTGATTTAATAAACGCAGAATAAAATTATTGGGTAGATGGATTGATGAGTTACATTGCTGTTTATATCCACATATCAATTCAGGATTTTCTGGCAGTGGTTTGTTGTTTGAATGTTTATTGTATGATTGACCTATGTTGTTCACAGTAGAGCCATTTAAATGCTTTAAGTGAGATTCTGGAGACCTGCTCATAGAGCATGATGACCTCTAAAATATATTGTGCATTTGATTTCTATTCATGTGTACCAAATCAATCCCTTCCAGATTACAAACTGTATTTAAATTCTCTCTTGACTGGAGATTAATTAATGTACGTAAAAAAAATCTGGGGTTGTCAGGGTACATATATCTACCTCTGTGCAACATTTGGTGCTTTTATCACAAAATGCACTATTGAGGCAACATTTTAAACTTAGCCATGCACCACTAGTATAGAAAATAAAGATAATTTTTCATTCATCCACATTAACACAAAAAGCATGGTCAATTATTATGTTTTGGGTCAGTAACTAGTTGGTTGATAAAGTCCTAAAATCTCAGAAGGATAAAAAGAAGGTTTTGACCACTTGGGGTCAAAATTAACCCCTGTTGGCACTTTTCCCGTTATAAGTGGTCTATGAAAAATGCATTTCCTCAGAGCCCCTCTCGCTCTACCACCCAAACACTCTCCAAGGAACGCTGTGCATAAAACATCAAAGGGAAAATGACAGTGTGATGTGGAACTTTGTTCCCGTAAATATGTTTTTCCTTCAAAAGAAGCTACATTCCCCCAAAAACATATCTGCATGGTAAAAGCTTTGCATAATCAGCGGCCTGGTACCGGCCCAGTGGTGCAAAGGGAGGAGATCAGGTGCAGTGGAGTCATGAGTCCCCTGTTCCTAAGGCCCTGGAGGACAGAAGCTGGAGACCCATTCCGCTAATGTCAGGAAGAGCACCTGCTGCCATGAATAACCAGCCAGACAACGCTGGCAGGACACAAGGCCACAAGCTGGCAGGGCACACACAAGGCATGTTCACCTGGAGAGGGATGGAGAGGGAGAGGAAGAAAAGGAACAGATCGATTGATTGAGTGCCATACAATTAATCACAACAATGTAAAACATGGTAAAACTGCAGCCAAGCTTCCCTTAGTCTATTTCAGTAGACGGGAGGGAGTTAGGGGTCGATGTGTCACTGTGATAATTGTTTTAGGGCTGAATTGACAGTTAAGATTCACACTTACAGTAAAACTCTGATTTAATAAATGCAGAATCAAATAATCGGGTCAATGGATCATATGAGTTACATTGCTGTTTTAATCCACATATCAATTCAGGATTTTCTGGCAGTGGTTTGTTGTTTGACTGTTTATTGTAATGATTGATCCGTGTTGTTCACAGTATAGACATTGAAATTATTTTTGTGAGATTCTGGAGACCTCCTCATAGATAGTGATGACCTCTAAAATATATTATGCATTTGATTTCCATTAATGTGTACCAAGTCATTCCCTTCCAGATTACAAACTGTATTCAAATTCTCTCTTTGCTGGAGATTAATTTACGCACTAATAAGCACTGCTGCCCAAGTCTTTGAATGACTCGCCATTTGGAAATCAACACATGAATCACGGGTGAAAACAAAGCAGGGTCTTGTTGTTTGGAGATGTGCTCCGCTGCTTTCTCTGTGGCTTTAATGTTATTTTGCACTTTGTGAGGTAAATGCGAAATGTTGTATGGGAAACACTGTCCGCAAGCGCAATTGAACAATGCCTTATGCAAAACATCTCCAGTTCAATTAAATCAGATTCCTTTTATAATCAGATTTATTTTTGACTCTTTTCTCGTTCCATCCTGAAATAGGTTTAAAATCAACCCCATGCAGACAGGCAGGCAGAGGTTTTTGAAAGTAACATTTTAGATTTTGTACAGAAGCGGAGCACATTTGCAAAATTACATGGATTTTTTGCTTCTGAATAGGTTTAAAAGCAAAATACATACAGTTAAAGTCGGAAGTTTACATACACTGAGGTTGGAGTCATTAAAACTCGTTTTTCAACCACTCCACAAATTTCTAGTTAACAAACTATGGTTTTGGGAAGTCGGGCAGGACATCTACTTTGTGCATGACACAAGTAATTTTTCCAACAATTGTTTATAGACAGATTATTTCACTTGATTCATTCACTGTATCACAATCCCAGTGGGTCAGAAGATTACATACACTAAGTTGACTGTGCCTTTAAACAGCTTGGACAATTCCAGAAAATGATGTCATGGCTTTAGAGGCCTCTGACATCATTTGAGTCAATTGGAGGTGTACCTGTGGATGTATTTCAAGGCCTACCTTCAAACTCAGTGCCTCTTTGCTTGACATCACGGGAAAATCTAAAGAAATCAGCCAAGACCTCAGAAAAAAAATTGTAGACCTCCACAATTCTGGTTCATCCTTGGGAGCAATTTCCAAACGCCTGAAGGTAACACGTTCATCTGTACAAACAATAGTACACAAGTATAAACACCATGGGACCACACAGCCTTCATACCGCTCAGGAAGGAGACGCATTCTGTACCCTAGAAATGAACCTACTTTGGTGCGAAAAGTGCAAATGATTCCCAGAACAACAGCAAAGGACCTTGTGAAGATGCTGGAGGAACCAGGTACAAAAGTATCTATATCCACAGTAAACAGGCTTGCAAGCCATAGAACACCATCCCAACCATGAAGCACGGGGGTGGCAGCATCATGTTGTGGGGGTGCATTGCTGCAGGAGAGACTGGTGCACTTAAAAAATAGATGGCATCATGAGGAAAGAGAATTATGTGGATATATTGAAGCAACATTTACATTTACATTTAAGTCATTTAGCAGACGCTCTTATCCAGAGCGACTTACAAATTGGTGCATTCACCTTATGATATCCAGTGGAACAACCACTACAATAGTGCATCTAACTCTTTTAAGGGGGGGGGGGTTAGAAGGATTACTTTATCCTATCCTAGGTATTCCTTAAAGAGGTGGGGTTTCAGGTGTCTCCGGAAGGTGGTGATTGACTCCGCTGACCTGGCGTCTGAGGGAGTTTGTTCCACCATTGGGTGCCAAGCAGCGAACAGTTTTGACTGGGCTGAGCGGGAACTGTACTTCCTCAGAGGTAGGGAGGCGAGCAGGCCAGAGGTGGATGAACGCAGTGCCCTTGTTTGGGTGTAGGCCTGATCAGAGCCTGAAGGTACGAGGCTGCCGTCCCTCACAGCTCCGTAGGCAAGCCACCAGTCGCTTGTAACGGATGCGAGCCTTCAACTGGAAGCCAGTGGAGAGGCGGAGGCCAGCGGGTGACGCCTGAGAGAACTTGGGAAAGTTGCAACACCAGAGGCTGCGCGTTCTGGCATGAGTTGTAGGGGTTATGCGACAGGCAGGGAGCCAGCCAACAGCCGAGTTGCATAATCCAGACGGACGACATGGACAGTGCCTGGAATTAGCGACTCGCCGCTTCCTGCTGATGGCGGGTCGTACTCTGCCGAATGTTGCTAGAGCATGACCTTACAGGAACGGTCACCGCCTTGCATGTTAGTCTGGACGACAGGGTGTTGTCAGGATCACGCCAAGGTTCTTAGCACTCTGGGAGGAGCACATGGAGTGCTCAACCGCTATGGCGAGAATCTGGAACGGGCAGTCCTTCCCCGGGAGGAAGAGCAGCTCCGTCTTGCCGATCGTTCAGCTTTGAGGTGTGATCCGTCATCCAACTATTATGTCTGCCGAACATGCAGGATGCGATTCACCACCTGGTTATCAGAGGGGGGAAAGGAGAAGATTAATTGTGTGTCGTCTGCATAGCAATGATAGGAGAGACCATGTGAGGATATGACAGAGCCAAGTGACTATCAACATCTCAAGACATCAGTCAGGAAGTTAAAGCTTGGTTGAAAATGGGTCTTCCAAATGGACAATGACCCCAAGCATACTTCCAAAGTTGTGGCAAAACGGCTTAAGGACAACAAAGTCAAGGTATTGGAGTGGCCATCTCAAAGCCCTGACCTCAATCCTATAGAAAACCAAAATTCACCCATCTTATTGTGGGAAGGATGTGGAAGGCTTCCCAAAACGTTTGACCCAAGTTAAACAATTTAAAGGCAATGCTACCAAATACTAATTGAGTGTATGTAAACTTCTGACCCACTGGGAATGTGATGAAATAGATTAAAGCTGAAATAAATCATTCTCTCTACTATTATTCTGACATTTCACATTCTTAAAATAAAGTGGTGATCCTAACTGACCTAAGACAGGGAATTTTTACTAAGTTTTAATGTCAGGAATTGTGAAAAACTGAGTTTAAATGTATTTGGCTAAGGTGTACTTAAACTTCCGACTCCAACTACAGTATATCATCACTTTGTTTGCAAAATAAGCTTTAATGGCTATAAGGCACAGTATTTGTTAGAGCCCTGCTCTAACAAACCTGATACTACTAATATTCTACCACTCAGGACTTGATAAGCAGACTCAGGTGAGTTATAGTATGGCTGGTGCAAAAGCCTGCACTGCCATTAGCTCTCCAGGAGGAGGGCGGTTCAGTTCAGCAGACGACAGTTAGACTCCTCAGGCTCACAGTTCAGGAAGCTACAGGGTGTCTCTGATTCACTGCTTGTGATGTGTTAGTGTTTTTGTGTTGTGGCAACCATTTCATATACTGTAATGCCCACGCTCAACGCTCCTCTCACTCGAGACACCAAACATTTTGAACCCTTTGAACAGCTAATAAAAAGACGTGCTATGGCCGGGACCAGCATCTTAATGTAGTAATTACACCAGCATTGACTGTGTTATCAGTCTTATGACTCTCTTTATTGGCAAAGCCAGCCTATTCTTCAAATGATTACCAAGTAATTAACTTTGTGCAATGTCAAATCAGTTCAAGGGTGGGTCTAGATCATTTTCCTCGATATTAGGCGTAACTGTTTCAATTCCAGACTGAGGATGTAGACTTTTATCTGAAGACAGCAAAGATCCAAAAATGGAGTAAGAGACGCTCTCAGAGGAACGTACTGTTTGGCCGTTTGACCTCCCATCAGCTTCAACTGACAAAGTGTTCTACTTACATTTTGGAGAAACTTGGAAATAATTTAGAGGCTATAAATATGAGTCTAGCACTTAATAGGAGGCTCAACAATCTCCACAGTCATATTCAACATGCTTTAGCAGCTCATTTGGCGATTATTATGTCTCAGTGGTGTGCAGACTTAATGCCTTTCAATCTGATTCAGAGCTATTTTTAGCCACAGCTGCAATACCAGTCAAAAGTTTGGATGCACATACTCATTCAAAGGTTTTCTTTATTTTTAGTATTTTCTACATTGTAGAATAATAGTCAAGACATTAAAACTATGAAATAACACACACCTACTTTTGAAAGGCTGGTCATGGCTCACATCAACACCATCATTCCGGAAACCCTAGACCCACTCCAATTTGCATACCGCCCCAACAGATCCACAGAGGATGCAATCTCAATCGCACTCCACACTGCCCTTTCCCACCTGGACAAAAGGAATACCTATGTGAGAATGCTGATCATTGACTACAGCTCAGCATTCAACACCATAGTGCCCACAAAGCTCATCACTAAGCTAAGGACCCTGGGACTAAACACCTCCCTCTGCAACTGGATCCTGGACATCCTGACGGGCCGCCCCCAGGTGGCAAGGGTAGGCAACAGCACATCTGCCACACTGATCCTCAACACTGGGGCCCCTCAGTGGTGCGTGCTTAGTCCCCTCCTGTACTCCCTGTTCACCCACGACTGCGTAGCCAAGCACGACTCCAACACCATCATTACATTTTCTGATGACAGAACAGTGGTAGGCCTGATCACCAACAACAATGAGACAGTCTTTAGGGAGGAGGTTAGAAACCTGGCAGTGTGGTGCTAGGACAACAACCTCTCCCTCAATGTGAGCAAGACAAAGGACTTAATTGTGGACTATAGGAAAAGGAGAGCCAAACTGGCAACTGTTAACATTGATGGGGCTGAAGTGGAGCAGGTTGAGGGTTTCAAGTTCCTTGGTGTCCACATCACCAACAAACTATCATGGTCCAAACACACCAAGACAGTTGTGAAAAGGGCACGACAACACCTTATCCCCTTCAGGAGACTGAAAAGATTTGGCATGGGTCCCCAGATCCAAGCCATAAGACTGCTGAACAATTAATCAAATGGCCTCCCAGACTATTTACATTGACACAGATAGATAATAAACAGCAAGGTGCACTGCTGCTACTCGCTGTTCATTATTTATTTATTTATGCAATGCCGTCAGGGGTACTCCAAATAAAAATGTGAATCACAATTTTATTTCTTCACATTTTCAAAGAGTCCATTTATATTTTCCAATGGGGCTATACATTTGGGTGACGTTTTTTCTCACCTGAGTAGCCTCCTTTCACTGCCAAAAATAAATTAAACCATCTAGTGTTTAGCGAAATAACAACACAATGTCAATTACAGGTAGCCTAGTCAAATAATTCACCTCCAATCACATTAACCGTTACTCTCTCGCGGGAATTCCACTAACGGTCCGTATGTAGCCAAACGTAGCTGCTGCTCATGTCAATATCTGTACTGATGGCACAAAAGTCATGACAGGGAGACATAGTGGAGTGGTAACGCTCGTGCAAGCAGTTGCTCCTGATGACATTTGGGTACACTGCAGCATCCACGTAGAGGCTCTTGCTGCCAAGGGAATACCTGACAGCTTGAAAGACGTTTTGGATACTACAGTGAAAATGGTTAACTTTCTTAAAGCAAGACCACTGAACTCTCATGTATTTTCTACACTATGCAAAGATATGGTCAGTGACTATGTAACACTTTTACAACAAACAGAAGTGCGCTGGTTATCAAGCGGCAAAGTATTGACAAGTTTTTTTAAATTGAGAGACGAGCTTAAAGTTTCTTTACTGACCATAATTTTAACTTGTCTGACCGCTTGCATGATGACGAGTTTCTCACACGACTGGCCTATCTGGGTTATGTTTTTTCTCGCCTGAATGATCTGAATCTAGGATTACAGGGACTCTCCGCAATTATATTCAATGGGCGGGACAAAATTGAAGCTATTGTTAAGAAGTTGGAGCTCTTCTCTGTCTGCATTAACAAGGACAACACACAGGTCTTTCCATCATTCTATGATTTTTTTCTGTGCAAATGAATTCAAGCTTGTCAAAATGTGATACAGCGAAGCACCCGAGTGAGTTGGGTGTGCAATTACGCATGCACTTTCCCAAAACGGATGACACAAACAACTGGATTCGTTATCCCTTTCATGCACTGCCTCCAGTCCACTTACCGATATCTGAAGAGAGCCTCATCAAAATTGCAACAAGCGGTTCTGTGAAAATATTATTTAATCAGAAGCTACTGCTAGATTTCTGGATTGGGATGCGCTCAGAGTATCCTGCCTTGGCAAATCACGCTGTTAAGACACTGATGCCCTTTGCAACCACGTACCTATGTGTGAGTGGATTCTCGGCCCTCACTAGCATGAAAACTAAATACAGGCACAGACTGTGTGTGGAAAATGATTTAAGACTGAGACTCTCTCCAATACAACCCAACATTGCAGAGTTATGTGCATTTCAAGCACACCCTTCTCATTAACCTGTGGTGAGTTATTCACAATTTTCAATAAACAAATAACATTTTTTATGAAAGATGGTTAAATAAAGAGCAAAATTATTGATTATTTGTTACGGTTCTCGATGGTGGTAGGAAGCGTAGACCAAAACGCAGCGTGGGAAGTGTTCATGATTCGTTTATTCAAAAAACACTCAAACAAAATAACAAAAGCGAAAACGAAAGCGCACAGTTCTGTAAGGCTAAGAAACTATACAGAAAACAAGATCCCACAAAACCCAAAAGGAAAATGACAACTTATATATGATCCCTAATCAGGGACAATGATAGACAGCTGCCCCTGATTGGGAATCAACCACACCAACATAGAAATAAGGAAACTAGAATGCCCACCCTAGTCACACCCTGACCTAACCAAAATAGAGAATAAAAACCTCTCTACGGCCAGGGCGTGACAGTACCCCCCCCCCCAAAGGTGCGGACCCCGGCCGCAAAACCTGACTCTAAAGGGGAGGGTTCGGGTGGGCATCCATTCACGGCGGCGGCTCCGGTGCGGGACGTAGACCCCACTCCGCCCGCAGATCCCTCCACTTTGGTGGCAGCCCTGGTGCATGGACCTTCACTGGAGTAACCGGGCCGCAGATCAACGCCGGAGGCTCCGGACTGGGGACCGTCGTCGCGGGCTCCGGACTGGGGACCGTCGCCGGAGGCTCCGGCCTGGGGACCGTCGCCGAATGCTCCGGCCTGGGGACCGTCGCCGCGGGCTCCGGACTGGGGACCGTCGCCGCTGTCTCCGGACCGGGGACCGATGCCGCGGGCTCCGGACTGGGGAGCGTCGCCGCGGGCTCCGGACTGGGGAGCGTCGCCGCGGGCTCCGGACTGGGGACCGTCATCCGCGGGCTTCGGACTGGGGACCGTCGCCGCAGGCTCCGGACTGGGGACCGTCGCCGGAGGCTCCGAACAGGGGACCGTCGCCGGAGGCTCCGGACCGCGGATCAACACTGGAGGCTTCGTGCCATGGATCATCACTGCAGGCTTCGTGCCATGGATCATCACTGCAGGCTTTGTGCCATGGATCATCACAGCAGGCTCCGGGCCATGGATCATCACTGGAGGCTCTGGGCCATGGATCAACACTGGAGGCTTCGTGCCATGGATCATCACTGCAGGCTTTGTGCCATGGATCATCACTGCAGGCTCCGGGCCATGGATCTTCACTGGAGGCTCCAGGCCATGGATCATCACTGGAGGCTTCGTGCCATGGATCATCACTGGAGGCTTCGTGCCATGGATCATCACTGGAGGCTTCGGRCCATGGATCATCACTGGAGGCTTCGTGCCATGGATCATCACTGGAGGCTTCGGGCCATGGCTCATCACTGGAGGCTTCGTACAAGTGTGTCCAAACCTTTGACTGGTATTGTATATTTGAACTTGCCTGGAAGCAGCATTTTTTGCCCCGGTCATATGCATCATTGGCCTAAATATCTAACTTGAAATACCCTTATGAAGTGTTTATGAATGCCCTAAAGTTCATTGAAAGTGTGACCGTCAGTACTGTATCTGACACCCTGAACAAGTGCGGTATTTTCTGGAGAGCTTTTGAACTGACTACTTGTGTTTCATTCTTGCAAACATAGTGGTGAACTACCTTGACACTTAGTTGAAAAGCTACACTGCAATCCATCATATACTGTACATAGAAAAAAAAGTCAATGAAAGAGAGTTACAGTATCTCAAGAAGACTACAATAACGTACTGTATAATGCAAGTGATGGTAGTTCACAAAAAAAAACAAGTGCAAGTAAATTATATTAGATTTTCTATATTGATAAAAAAAGATGTAGCTGTCCACATTTGTTCACAATTTTGAATTTGTCACCACTCTATCTACTAGTTTCAGAGTGGAATGCATGGGTGGATGGCACTTCATACCCATGCCGAACTTTGCAAATGTCGTCTGATGGCAGAAAGATAGGGGTGCAGAGGGCAAGAGGGCCACCATAAATCAACATCTATCCAAGCTGTCACATTTACTTTGGAATGATGACTCTCCAGCACCTAGAAGCCAGAAAGACTACAGACCTTATAAGACTCCACCAACTCCTCGACAGTGGGTATGATTGCATGTTTCATATAACCATATACTGCTGTTGGAGGAGCAAAGTCAATTTCGTTTTCTCTCTCTCTATTTCTCCGTAGCCACACTGTATGAAATGGACTTCTGGTGACTTTGAAACATCAGGAGCGGTATTGTGAGAGGGGAAATTGGAGCTGTGCTGAATGGCTGGCAGACCATCTTTTTATACCTGAAATACAAAGATTAGATGTCTTGGAGGGTAAATGGGAAGGAAAGGCTCCAACTTCATCATAGTTCCCTGCCAGCTGCTACTGGTGGGGCCAAGGGGCAAACATGTGGAGAGTGTGAGGCTGTATTATCACCAATGGGGAGACTGGCTCCACCAAAGGGCACTATAATCAACATACTGTAAGGATGAGTGTGTGCGTAAGAAACGAGAAGCTGTAGGGGCATTGCTGGTGATTCCATATTCCCATATTCCCATATTTTTATTTCATGAAGTTTCTGCTTTACATAAAGTATTTGATTTATAAAATAGTTAGTTATTTTGTTACTGAGTTTTCTGCATACATACTTGTAATGACATGCTGATCTCCTGAAGTCTTACCAGTCCATTGGTCTTAAACAGTATGTTAACTTTATTCATGAATGTATTCAGTGTGTCTATAGTTCATGGTTGTGATGGTGACTGAAGCAAAGCATTGTCTCCCTAACCTCCCTTTCAAAAGCACATCATCGGTGAAGGTGCCTAGAAGGCCAGCATCCCGGATTCGCCTCTTCACTGTTGACGTTGAGACTGGTGTTTTGCGGGTACTATTTAATGAAGCTGCCGGTAGAGGACTTGTGAGGCGTCTGAAGTCCACAAGCAAATGAAAAAGTTGAGAGGAGGAGAGCGCATAGACAGTTGCGAGAATCAATTATACATAAAACGAGGAGAGTGATCATGGTGTTCTAATGTGGCTGTTATGAAAGTGAACTGTGTTTGCGTGTGTGTCAGGAGTGTATTCGTTTTGCCGATTCTGTTGAAAAACGTTTCTTAAACAGAAGCAAAAGGAATGAAACGGGGATAAACATACTTGAATTTGTCTAATAGAAACTCTAATTTTCAACTGTTGGACTAATGATTACACCCTAAATTGTAGTGTGTAGTCATTGCAAAAGTGTGCAAGGCGGTATTGAACGTGTCTCTGTCTGTCACCTTGATTACTCATAATTCTCTCGACCTGTGTGCACCTATGTTGTAAACTTTCATTCATAGGCTAGGTTGTAGCAACCTCATGATGGGTACAGGAAAAATACGAGTATCATGTAGTAGCCTAAACCTATCGATGTCACATTGAGCTGGGTGAATGGAATATGAATGACAGTCATCCAATTTGCTGTAATAGAAATAAGGCCATGCTCATTAAAACAGCACTGACCGCCACTGAAAGTGACCCTTATGTTTATCTATGGACAAATATTGAAGTAGAGTGTCCTAGATACTATTTGCAGCATACATACATTTATTAAACTGACGCACCAGTATAGACAGCCCGTAGCAAACCACCTGAAGTACAAAGCAGGGTGTGTAAAGCTACAATGTTAGCACTTTATTTTATTGTACAGAACATTTACCTCCTTGCTCACCTCCTCCATTGGCCTGTATCTGTATCACACTCACAGCCTATCGCCTCTGCTGCATCTCATAAGGCACTGTTCCATCACTGCAGAGTGTCTCTCTCAGGTCTAGTTTTACACAGTGACAGCATTTGGCCCAGGATGCCTGACGAGGGCAGGAACACGCCAATTCTCCAGCTACAGTAGGTGAGTGACAGATATGGAGCCTGGCAACACAGAAACATTTTAATAACATGTAGGATGGCTAGAGATTCCCCACACATTCATTGCTTCATATGGACAGAACATGCCCATAATTTGAGGAAGACCGTGATGAGAAAGTCTGAGTTGGTTGATTAGTACAAACATGCTACTGTAGCTGGCCAAACAAAACAGACATAAAGCTTCATTGAATTGTGACAGAGGTAGAGACCAGCAGTAGAGACTCTTAACTTCAGGCCCTATAACCCACTGTCTCTATAGGGAAAAGTGATTCACCCTAGGGTTTTGGCTTTTGGCTGAGCTTCAGGAAATAAACAGCTGTTCTTATCCAAACTCTGCAACGCTTCTGTTCACCAATACCCCATTATCTAAATTCCCATCCACCATTTTACAATACACACGGGTCAAGCTTTCATTTAGAGTGGGAGTAAACTGCCATCATTATAAGATGAATGATCCAATAAGCTATTTTGCTAATACAAATTGAAACTGAATCCCGTTGAGTCTGGGTAACACACACAAGGTGCAAAGGATTGGCATTTTCACAGAGTTAGTTATTTTAAAACTGTAGGAGTAAAACACAATAATAAAAATAAATAAAAAGCTTTTTCTAGTTGGAAAAATGTGAGTGATCTGGATGATTTAGTGACCTACATGTTATTCCTGTTTGAGTGGAAGTTGATTGGTCAGAGTTCTGTCATTAATTCTTCAACACTGCCTCCTCGGTTGTGATTGGAAAACCAGTTTGGCATCACTCGTTTAGCTTACCACAGAGTGCAGTCAGTCAGTCAGGCAGTGAGGCTAGCTATCGAGGCCCCAGCTCTTTGTCATGCAGAATTAGCGGCAGACTGTTTAATGTCTTTAGGATTATGATGATGTGAATGGTAATTACAATGATGGCGATGATGATTAAAGAGATGATGCCTCTAAGGTAAAATAAAATGAGACGGAAAAGAGAGGGCTCGACCAGATTAGTTTCTAAATGATCCACTGTTCACCATTGGAATATCAGACTCCTAAAGACTAGTGATTAGCTTTGGCCTGATCAAGCATTCTAAACATGTTCAGACTAAAACATTCTACATTAATTTAAAGACATAATGCATTCCTCTTCACCTAATCTCCACTCTTAGTATGCATTTGTCATAGGGGATGCCATTTCACTTACCATTATCACTGGGCATGGTGTTTCAGGTGCATCCTAAAACAGAGAAAACCAGTGATGTTGGTGACAACCATGCTTGGTATGTTGTTCACGCACGCAGACTGCCGGTGACCTTAACAGCATCATATTCCTGTAGCTGCTGAACGGGCTGATTTGTCTGGCTCTGAAGGTGTCCCTAATTGCAGTCATTATGTCCACCTCAGAACTATAGGCCTAATTGAGCCAGCAGTGAGCTAATGCTTTCCCAATGAAGGGGTGGCAGCGGGTGGGAGGGGAAGGACGTTTCGGTGGAGGTTTTCCGTACTTTGTGAATGAGCATGGGGAGGGCAGAACAATGGTGAGATTTAATGGCACACCTGCTGCCAAACAGCTTGTTCATCTTTCTGTTGGTGAAATGTCAATTTGACAGCCACCAGGGCTGCAGCGCAGAGCGCGGCTGGAAAGGGAGGGACCTAATGGTGTCCAGCCTGCAGGGCCTAATGAGCAGAAGGAAATGGCCCCTGACCTTGGCCCGTATCCACAAAGCATCTCAGAAAAGGTCCTAGGAATCTTGTTAAAACCTGTTTTAAGACAAAAAAAACTCCCAGCTCGGAGTAGTTTTAGGATGATGTTAAGACACTGAACAGACAATCTCTGAGCCAGGAGTAAAATCACCTCATAAAAGTTCATGTCAGCTGGTAATCACGACACTTTGAGGTTCCGCAAAATAAAGATATTTATTGTTGCGAAAAATGGGGAATAACCAATCGCCAGATGTGAACTCTATATAGCACCCTTCAAACGACAGTGAATGTGACTGAACATCAAATGTTGCATAATGTTGGTAAAAAGTTGTATATAATTTTCACCTGACCTGACGATCACATGCCTACTCTTAATTATTGCCTAATTTGTTGGCATGCATAACCCTTTTTTATAAAATGTTGATAATTGTTACAAGTGGAATTTTCACAATATTATCGTTATCAACACACTTGACGTCACTCCCATTTGACAACTCGAAATCGCTTAGGCACAGTAGGCATCAAGTCACTTGGCGATAAGGTTGCATAAAACGCTGCATACAACGTTTCGAAAGGTCTATAATTTTCAGCGAACACAATCAAAGTTAACATGAGCACTAGAGATGCCATTATTTGCACAATTTATAGGCTTGCCCAATTTAGTTGCTAACTTGAAATAACATGATGTAGGTACTAAAATAATCGAAAGAAAAACATGTTCATTTATTAGCCTAGTGGTATTTAGTCATACCATGTAAAATATGCCTCATGAAATTGTCAAAAGTGCAAGAGATACTGTTACATGTAGGTTTAGATTTTGTATCGATTGATGAAATATCTAAACATTATTTTAACAACCCAAAAGCAATTGCATGTGACACAGGAATCACTGACTCTCTGCATTTTTCTATTATCAACACACCTGATGGAAACACTTAACTGATTAGCACAGCTCATGAGGTGTCCTAACTATCTGTCGACTAGGAGTGATTCTCATGACTAAAGAGGCTTCATGCATAGCTTTTATTTTTACCCACAAGAGTAGGAGCAAAATGTCTCTATTCTCAGCATTTACGACCAATGCTCTACTTGGAAACGTTTTGTGGATATGGGCCCAGGCCTGAGAGCAGGGACATAAAGGACTCACACTGGGCTTCCTGATCACCCACTGCTACTCTGACATCATATTGACATGGATTGAATTCAGGTTAACTATGGGTTCATGTTCTATAGCTGTCACCATTGTCCTTACTCACCATTTCCCATTTTCATTGGCATGTTAGTTCATCCAGCAGCTAGCTGGGAATGGTATGGCACAAATATTTCTGACTTTAGAGTTTGTTATGTGCATCTTGCTAAAAGCCCAGTGTGATGAGATATTCCTGGGATTTTAGTCTGTTTTGGTGGGATGGAATTTTGGTCTGTCTGGTGACATAGACCAATAAGAAAGAGTTCTAAACCTCGTTGCCAATAACTGCTTGTTCTCAGTTTTCCCCTCCCCACACAAACCACTCCCAGACAGTCCTATCAAAATACTTGCTTGAGAAATTGCTCTTTGCTAACAAGGTATTTTGTTTCTGTTTTACCAATGTAATTAAAAAAATTATCATCATACAGGTTGCCTAATTGTTATCCAGAAATGATTTGATATTTAGACGAATACACAAGGTTAAAGGTTCAATGCAGCTGTAAGTAATATACGTATATTCACTTCCTTTAGTTACTATTTCTACAGTCAGTGTACTGCTAACACCTTTATTTACCATCATAATTTCAGCATGTCTCCCCTGTCTAGCAGTTTTACTTTACAACCTGTAGTTGTCTTCAGCCAAGTCTGACTTCTCTGACTTACTTTAATAGTCAAAAATGTACTCATATTCCTCCTCATGCTTTCAACTCCACCAATCCATAGCAATTTCCCTTAGCCTCATCGTCCCCCATTTTAAGACACCGCTGCAGTGGATAGCCGCCGTCTTGCAGGCTCCTGACCAGTTCTGCTATTATGTGCAGTTGAAGTCGGAAGTTGACATACACCTTAGCCTAATACATTCAAAATCAGTTTCACAATTCCTGACATTTATTCCCACAAAAAATTCCCTGCTTTAGGTCAGTTACGACCACCACTTTATTTTAGGAATGTGAAATGTCAGAAAAATAGTAGAGATAATGATTTATTTCAGCTTTTATTTCTTTCATCACATTCCCAGTGGGTCAGAAGTTTACATTGCCTTTAAATTGTTTATCTTGGGTCAAACGTTTCGGGTAGACCTCCACAAGCTTCCCACAATAAGTTGGGTGAATTTTGGCTCATTCTTCCTGACAGAGCTGGTGTAACTGAGTCAGTTTTATAGGCCTCCTTGCTCGCACATGCTTTTTCAGTTCTGCCCACAAATGTTCTATAGGATTGAGGTCAGGGCATTGAGATGGCCACTCTAATACCTTGACTTTGTTGTCCTTAAGCCATTTTGCCACAACTTTGGAAGTACGCTTGGGGTCATTGTCCATTTGGAAGACCCATTATCACACCAAGCTTTAACTTCCTGACTGATGTCTTGAGATGTTGCTTTAATATATCCACATAATTATCCCTCCTCATGATGCCATCTATTTTGTGAAGTGCACCAGTCCCTCCTGCAGCAAAGCACCCCCACAACATGATGCTGCCACCCCCGTGCTTCACAGTTGTGATGGTGTTGTTCTGCTTGCATGCCTCCCCCTTTATCCTCCAAACATAACGATGGTCATTATGGCCAAACAGTTCTATTTTTTGTTTCATCAGACCAGAGGACATTTCTCAAAAAAATACAATCTTTGTATTGTGCAGTAGTCTGGCTGTGCAGTAGTCTGGCTTTTGTATGGCGGTTTTGGAGCAGTGGCTTCTTCCTTGCTGAGCGGTCTTTCAGGTTATGTCGATATAGGACTCGTTTTACTGTGGATAGAGATACTTTTGTACCTGTTTCCTCCCGGAACCTTTGCTGTTGTTCTGGGATTGATTTGCACTTTTTGCACCAAAGCACGTTTATCTCTAGGAGACAGAACGCGTCTCCTTCCGGTATGAATGCTGTGTGGTCCCATGGTGTTTATACTTGCGTACTATTGTTTGTACAGATGAACGTGGTACCTTCAGGCATTTGGAAATTGCTCCCAAGGATGAACCAGACTTGTGGAGGTCTACAATTCTTTGGGGGGCTGATTTCTTTTGATTTTCCCATGATGTCAAACAAAGAGGCACTGAGTTTGAAGGTAGGCCTTGAAATACATCCACAGGTACACCTTAAATTGACTCAAATTATGTCAATTAGCCTATCAGAAGCTTCTAAAGCCATGATATCATTTTATGGAATTTTCCAAGCTGTTTAAAGGCTTAGTGTATGTAAACTTCTGACCCACTGGAATTGTGATACAGTGAATTATAAGTGAAATAATCTGTCTGTAAACAATTGTTGGAAACATTTATTGTGTCATGCACACAGTAGATGTCCTAACCGACTTGCCAAAACTATAGTTTGTTATGAAGAAATTTGTGGAGTGGTTGAAAAACGAGTTTTAATGACTCCAACCTAAGTTTATGCAAACTTCCGACTTCAGCTATATATTTATTTACACTGATTTAAACTTTTTTTGTTCATAATGTCTCCGCCATAATTTCCAATGATGAAAAACAGCTTCTGGACATCAGAACACCGATTAATAACCTTGATTTGGATGAAGATTTCTACTTAAGCTGCAGACCTTGCTATTTACCAAGATATTTTTCGATGCTGCCATTAAGAACACACTCAATGAGCTGTATAGGGCCATAAGCAAACAAGCAAATGCACATTCAGAGGCGGCTTCTCCCGTAACCAGTGATTATAAAGCAGAGAAACTGAAATCTGTTTTACCAAATTTTTACCAGCATGTCACCTGTGCAACTAGAGGCGACAAAACTCTACATCACCTTTACTCTACACACAGAAACGCATACTGTACAAGGCCCTCCCTTGCCCTCCCTTTGACAAATCTTACAATAACCGATCCTCCTGGTTCCTGCTTACGAGCAAAAACTCAAATAGGAAGTACCAGTGATGCGCTCAATACGGAAGTGGTCCAATGAAGCGGATGCTAAGCGACAGATCTGTTTCGCTAGCACAGACTGGAATATGTTCATCCAATAACATTGAGGAGTTTACCATATAACTCACCGACTTCATTATATAAGTGCACCAACGATGTTGTCCCCACAGTGATCGTACGTACTAGGGATGCAGTGGGCCCACAGTTCAGTATGTATCACGGTTTGTGGGCCACGGTATCTTTATATTTAAGAAAAGTGTGCACTTGTATGACTCTCAACACGTTTGCAACACGTAGCTCTTCATCTCCCAATCTAGTATACAGCGAACCGTCACAGTGAGGTAGCTTTGAGTTGCTCTGGAGGTCCAACTATCTGTGGAGAGAGCTAGATAGGGTGTCTTTGTCAATTCGTCTTCAATTTCTCTCCGTGATGATTCATAGTTTGGAAATTACTTTGCTGCTGAAATGTGTGCGAGAGGGGACATTGTAACGCGGTTACATTTTTTCATTAGGTGACGGAATTCAGAGTCAGTAACCACCAAATAGGGCTGCAAATCTTTGGCTTTGAATACTCCCACTGCTTTCATTATTTCATTATGTTTTTCTGAATTTGTCGCAAATTGTTGTTGGAAGGCAGCCGCGAGAGATTGTTGTGTTTTCGCTAACAAGTGGACATCATGTTAGAAGTGTTTCCACTCGAGTAGCCGGGTCTTCTTACCCTCGTCATCGTATTGAATTCCATCGTATTGAATTCCAGGCGCCGACAGAGATGGCCGCCTCGCTTCGCGTTCCTAGGAAACTATGCAGTATTTTGTTTCGCCCTCCCCCGCCCTCCCTTCGCAAAAGCTGACCACGACTCCATTTTGTTGCTTCCAGCCTGTAGACAAAACTAAAACAGAAAGCTCACGCGCTCAGGTCTGTTCAACGCTGGTCCGACCAATCTGATTCCACGCTTCAAGATTGCTTCGATCACGTGGACTGGGATATGTTCAGCATTGCGTCAAACAACAACATTGACGAATACGCTGATTCGGTGAGCGTGTTTATTAGCAAGTGCATCGGCGATGTCGTACCCACACCAACTATTAAAACATTCCCAAACCAGAAAATGTGGATTGACGGCAGCATTCGCGCGAAACTAAAAGCGCAAACCACTGCTTTTAATCAGGGCAAGGTGACCTTAAACATGCCTGAATACAAACAGTGTAGCTATTCCCTCCGCAAGGCAATCAAACAAGCTAAGCGTCAGTATAGAGACAAAGTTGAGTCGCATTTCAACGTTCAGACACAAGAAGTATGTGACAGGTTCTACAGTCAATCACGGATTACAAATAGAAAACCAGCCACGTCGCGGACCAGGATGTCTTGCTCCCAGACAGACTAAGCAACTTCTTTGCACGCTTTGAGGACAATACAGTCTCACTGACACGGCACGCTACCAAAACCTGCGGAGTCTCCTTCACTGGAGCCGACGTGAGTAAAACATTTAAACGTTGAGTGAGTGAGTAATGAAATAGTTGCATATCCCAGAGCCAGTGTATTGCTGTGGGCCGGGTATGAGAGGGCTTTCAATGTTGTTCAGATGATGGATATACTTTTATAATGAATTACACGTCTTATTTATTTATTGTCCTATCATGGGGAACTACATTTTTAAAATAAATTATATCTAATTATTTATTATCCTATTTTAATGGTACGGTCCATGGCCCTATACCCTAGACACCCACATGAATAGCCCAGATACTAAGGAGAAGTCCCTAACTGTTTTATGTGCATGCTGTCTGTATGCAGCCAAAATGAGGTCAGGGACCAAGAGCAGCACTGCCCCCTCAAGATTCTGAGCCTGCTTGGCAGGGTTGGTCCTGCAAAGCCAAAGCCCCCTAAAGGGAGAGCATAATAAACAAGGAAATTCTCAAAGCTGCTAATGAGAACCTTGATGACCTTGTACCTAGCCGGTGGGGATTCCGGTGGGGTGCCCCCACCCAGGCAGTGGCAGTGCTGGCAACACTAGCTGCAGTAACCCATGGGGAGGGGGTCACACTCGGACATTCAGAGAGGGGGTATATTATTGTGGCCCTGGTGGCACGAAACACCAATCGGACTGCATGGAGGGCTTGGGAACATGGTCAAAATGGATGACCGTATTGTGGGTGTTTCAGGAAGAAGGTTACATTTGACCTCCATCATCTAGGATGTGACAATGGTAAATAAATCTCTACATTTATGCTCATTTTTTGCGCGGTCTTGCAGGCCTTCTCATGCAGCTGCAACTGCAAGTACATTTGTAAATCCTGACCCATCATTGAGTTGGGCTCTGGGATGGTGCAATTGTTGAGAGGGTGAGCTTATGGTTGTGTGGGGTAAGGGCTGAATGTGTGTGGGGTGTATGTGTGTATCCCACAACTGTTGCGAAGGAAGAAGTAAAAGATGTGAGG
Organism: Salvelinus sp. IW2-2015; assembly: GCF_002910315.2. Lineage (NCBI taxonomy): Eukaryota > Metazoa > Chordata > Actinopteri > Salmoniformes > Salmonidae > Salvelinus > Salvelinus sp. IW2-2015. The sequence goes on along the minus strand of NC_036842.1, from coordinate 78,689,361 downwards.
ACTATAGAGGATGATTCACAGCAATATGTAATAAAAATCGAGGTGAGGGCGATGGAAATGCATTTGGCAATGGATCTGCTTCGGTTCGGTGGATGGTGCTGTGTGCACTTTTCGAAGGATGGATCCCAGTCGGTCCGGGGCTGTGCGATGCGGGGGTCGGGGGTGGTCTGCCGGGCATTGGATGACAACCCAACTCGAGATGGGGGCTTTTGGCGGGTGGAATAGTGGGACCAATTGGAGGTTTGCTTAGTGGAGATGCAAATGTCATGTACAACTATATAGACACTCAATCATTATGTTACTTTTTAATAGGACATTTACAAACATATATTTTGATAAAAATAATTGAAAGGTGTGTCTCATTATGGTAAGTGGTGAAATAAGTATAGCCAGTTACAATTGTAATGGCTTAGCAGATAAAAGAAAACGACGATCAGTATTTACCTGGCTAAAAGAGAAGGATTATAATATCTACTGTTTACAGGAAACCCATCAACAGTTTAGATGAGATTTGTGGAAAAAGAACTGGGGGGGGCGAAATATATTTCTCCCATGGGCAAAGAAATTCAAAGAGGTGTGATGGTTTTAATTAATATAAACTTTGATCCAAATGTGCAACTTGTCAAACAGATCCTCAAGGTAGATGGATTATTTTAAATATTGTATTGGACAATAACATATGCTTATTAACCCATACGGTCAAATGATGATCCAAGCTTCTTTGACAATATATATAAGAATTTATCAACTCTACAAGCAACACTAGACTCTATTATTATAGTGGGAGATTTTAATGCGGTCTTAAATACCTCTATGGACGGAAAGGAAATCACACTACAAACTATCACCCTCAGGCACTTAAGGAAATCAGGAATGTCATGGATTATATTGGAATTAGTGATATATGGAGACTTAATACCCTGACCTAGTGAGATATACATTGCGGAGCTTAATCAAGCTAGTCGCCTTGACTACTTTCTTATATCATTCTCTCTGGCACCAAAAGTTAAAAAGTGTTTGATAGGGGACAGAATGCGGTCGGACCACACATAATTGGCATATATATTACTCTTACAGAATTTCCACGTGGGCGAGGATATTGGAAATTTAATCAAAGCCTACTAGATGATAAAATTGTTTAGAACTAGGACAGAAGAATTTATAACTGACTTTTTTTAGACATAACATAGGTACAGCAGATCCCCATATTGTATGGGACACTTTTAAGTGTGCCTTTAGAGGCCATGCAATTCAGTACTCATCTATAAAACAAAAGCAATTTCGATCAAAAGAGTCCATATTAACAAAGGAAATTGAAGGACTTAACAGTACAGTTAGATAACAATAAAAACGGTACCATAGAGGCACAGAATAAGTTAGAGGAAAAACAAAAAGAAATGAGGAACTTATTCAAGAACGATCCAGTGTAATATATTACAAAAATAAAGCTAACTGGATGGAATAGTGGGGAAAAATGCACCAAATTCTTTTTCAATCTTCAATATAGAAATGCTACCCAAAAAAAACGTATTAAAACTGTTACAAATGATGGAGTCACGCATGATCACCAATATATTTTGAAGAGGAAGTAAAGTACTTTAAGAATATATTTTCAATTTCAGGCTCTCCATCTCCACTAACTGAAACTAATTGTTATGGATTTTTCCCTAATAATAATGTAAAATTAAACATCTGTACAGAAAGACTTCATGTGAAGGCCTAATTACAGAGGAGGAACTACTTGATGCAATTGGGGCCTTTAAGGATGGGAAAACTCCAGACTGGATGGCATACCAGTGGAAGTATACAAACATTTTTTTTATATACTCAAAGGACCACTATTAGCTTGGTTTAACCACTCCTATATAAATGATAGATTATCAGACACGCACAAGAAGGTGTGATATCATATTACTGAAACAGGACCCAAGTGGTATATTATAAAGATCCAGTCCATTTAAAAAATTGGAGACCTCTTACAACTTCAGTGTTGTGATGCAAAAATCCTAGCAAAATGCTTGGCGCATAGAATAAAAAAAGTTGTCAGATATTATTCATCCTAATCAGACAGGTTTTTTACATGGACGATACATTGGAGATATATAAGGCAAGTACTGGAAACAATAGAACACTATGAATATCGGGGACACCAGGCCTGGTTTTTCATAGCTGATTTTTGAAAAGGCTTTTGATAAAAGTACGACTGGAGTTTATATATAAATGCCTAGAATATTTCAATTTTTGGGGAATCTCTTATTAAATGGGTAAAATTATGTATAGTAACCCTAGGTGTAAAAATAGTAAATAATGGCTACATCTCAGAAAGTTTTAAACTATCTAGAGGAGTAAAACAAAGGTTGTCCACTATCGGCATATCTATTTATTATTGCCATCGAAATGTTAGCTGTTAAAATTAGATCAAACATTAAGGGATTAGAAATCCAGGGCCTAAAAACTAAGGTGTCATTGTACGCTGATGATTCATGTTTTCTTTTTTAAAACCACAACTAGAATCTCTCCACGGCCTCTTAGAGGATCTAGATACATTTGCTATCCTCTCTGGATTAAAACCAAATTTTGATAAATGTACCATATTACGTATTGGATCACTAAAAAATACACATTTTACATTGCCATGTAGTTTACCAATTAAATGGTGTCTGACGGTGATGTGGACATACTCGGTATACAAATCCCAAAAGAAAGAAATGATCTCACTTCATAAATTTTTATAAAACGTTAGGCAAAAATAGATAAGATTCTTGCTACCATGGAAAGGAAAATACCTGTCTATTTGTGGGAAAATCACCCTGATTAACTTTTAATCATATCACAGTTTACCTATTTGCTTATGGTTTTGCCTCACCTAGTGACCTGCTTTTTAAATTATATGAACAAAAAATATTCAATTTTATTTGGAACGGCAACAGATAAAATTAAAAGGGCCTATTTATATAACGAATATGAATTCGGAGGCAAGAAATATTAAATATTAAAGCATTAGACCTCTCACTAAAGGGCATCAGTCATACAAAAGTTATACTTAAATCCAAACTGGTTCTCTAGTAGATTGGTACGAATGTCTCATCCTATGTTCAAGAAGGGCCTTTTCCCTTTATCAGATTACACCTGCTCACTTTCGGTTGCTTGAAAAGGAAATAATCTCCCAAAATATCTTTATTTTTTAAACAAGCCTTAGAAAGTTGGTTGCAATTTCAGTTAATCCACCTGAAAGACGGACGAACAAATAGTACAACAAATCTTGTGGTTAAATTCAAATATAGTAATTGATAAAAAAAACTGTATTTATCGAAGAAATGTTTAAAAAAGGTATAATTTTTGTGAATGATATCATAAATAGGACTGGTGGAGTAATGTCACACATGCAGCTAACACAGACATATGGAAATGTCTGCTCTACCCAAAATTACAACCAATTAATTGCAGCATTACCACAAAAATGGAAGAGGCAGGTGGAAGGGATAAAAGTAAGGAACTTGTATGTCGGCCTTATATTAAAGAACATAAATGGTTAAAGAAAAGTGTGATAAATAAAAACATATACCAATTTCATTTAAGGACCAAAAAACTTACAGCTGTGCCATATAAATTGCAAAATAGTTGGGAAGAGATTTTCGAATGTACCATTCCATGGCACATGGTTTATGAATTGATACGCAAAACAACGTCGGATTCAAAACTTCGAATTTTTCTATTTAAATTATTGTACAAAATTCTTGCAACTAATAGAATGTTATATATATGGGGGATACAATCTCCTCAGCTCTGTAGATTCTGCTGTGAGGAGCAGAGTCATTAGACCATTTATTTTTGGTATTGTCCGCATGTAGCTCGTTTTTGGTCACAGGTCCAGGAATGGTTGAAGAATTGCAACATTTGCGTAGAACTAACGCTACAGATAGCAAACTGGGGGATTTGAAAAGCCATAGTCAATCAATAATATAATAATTATTTAGCAAAAATGTTTATTTTTAATTTACATCCGTGGAAGCTATGAGAATAGGAAGATTCAAATCTTTGTGAAGCATCACAGCACGCTGAAAAATATATCTCTACCATAAAGGCCTAATTGGTGGAGTGTTGCAGGGATTGTTGTCCTTCTGGAAGGTTCTCCCATCTCCACAGAGGAACTCTAGAGCTCTGTCAGAGTGACCATCAGGTTCTTGGTCACCTCCCTGACCAAGGCCCTTCTCCCCCGATTGCTCAGTTTCATGGCCAGCTCCAGGAAGAGTCTTGGTGGTTCCAATCTTCTTCCATGTAAGAATGATGGAGGCCACTATGTTCTTTGGGACCTTAAAACATTTCTTTAACCTGTTTTCGCTTTGTCATTATGGGTATTGTGTGTAGATTGCTGAGGAAATTGTTCTATTTACAGTTTTTTTCCAACCTGCTACACATGTTTTCAAAACTGTCTCCTTTTTTCAAAACTCTACACACAATTCCCAAACCTGCACACACAAAATGCAAAATGCCTCACATCTCCTTCAAAATGTAACACTGCATTCAAAATGCCATAAACACATGTCAGAATGAAGCATTTGCATCAAATGGCAAACACTGCTTTCATAATAGTACATTTTTGGATATACCATGTAAACACTGTTGTTCTAAATCTAAAGCTCCTTGGTCTTTCATAGGCTTATATCTACATTTCAATACAATGTTCTACAGTGAAAGTAATCTGCTGAGAGGGGTAACAAGTACACTGTAAAGTACACTGGTCCCGGGGGGGGGGGGGGGGGCAGTCCAGGAATTGGTAGGGGGGGGGGGGGCAGTCACCAGTGCTAAGCTACGCGTCATCTCTTCTCCGTCCTGGGTCTGGCCACAATACTTCGTCCACATCACAAAGATACGTTTTCTCTTGCCAAACATCGAGGGAAGTATCTCCTAGCATGGTGTATCCAACCTTGGACAGAGGCAACCTCTATGTCCCCACATGCGTCCTCCATTGCCTGGGGAAAGCGGCATGCGGGCATAGGGTTGGCGATCAAAAACTTTACAGCGCCAGGCTGAGAAGAATTCCTCTATGGGATTTAGAAAAGGTGAATATGGGGGTAGGTACAAAACTACAAATTGTGGATGGGTGGCCAGTTTTGGACCAGAACAGCCTGGTGAAAATAACATTGTCCCATAAAACCACAAATCTAGCAGGCTCCTGATCTGGATCAGGGACAAGCATTGTGTAAATTGCATCCAGAAAAGTGAGCATATGGCCGGTGTTTGTATTGTGATTGTGGCATTGTGATGGAGGAACCCGTTTTGAGTGAGGGCAGCACACAGTTATATTACCCCCACGCTGTCCAGGGACATTGGTATTTTCCCTCTGTCCTATTACATTTCTTCCGCGGCGCCTGGTTTTGGTGAGGTTGAAGCCAACCTCATCCACATAAATAAATGAATACCGAATTACATGGGCATCCAGCTCCAATACTCTCTGTAACAGACAAAAGGATATACAGATGAGTAAATATGGTATGTCTGAAGTACTGGAAGTAGTGTTGCATACATACCTCTACAAAGTCATGTCGCATATTCTTGACTCTGTCAGAGTTTCTCTCAAATGGCACCTTGTAAAGTTGTTTCATCGTCACTCGGTGCCGTTGGAGGATGAGTTGTATGGTCGACAGGCTTACAGCATTGATGTTGTTAAATATGATGTCATTATTCAAGATATGCTCTCTAATCCTAATTGCATTGTTGGCCAAAACCATATTTATAATTGCAGTCTCTTGTACATCTGTAAACAAGCATCCTCATCCTCCATGATGTCTTTGCCTTTCCACTCTGTACAGAATTCAAACACAGTATGTGTTCAGCATAGGAACTGTAAACAATGTACAAAAAAATGTAGTACAGCATGATAACCAACCTCATTCATTCAATGCAGTGCAGTAAATGGATGACTTAGAGTTACAAATGTTTATGCAGTCATCAACAAGTGTTGCCCTAATCTCATTAGAGATGGCTCTCCTTCCTTCTCTTCTTTGCACTCGTCCTCTTCCTCTCCCTCCTACTCCTCTTGCTCTCTGTCCATTGTTGGCATCCATTGTTCAAAACAGGTAATCTGACCTTTGACCTATTTATAGGCCTTTACTACAGTAAAGCAGTGATTGGTTAGTGATCAGTTAAGCTATTAGTGTTTGCACATGTGAGGAGTGTGTGTGTGACCTGGTGAATAAGTTTATCATTTTGATTGGTTGTGTTTGGAAAAGGAAAGCAAGTCACTTCCTGTTAGATTTTTGTGTTTTAGGTAGAGAATTGTGTGTAGTGTTTTGAAAAAAGTGTTTTATGCAATTGACAAATGAGTCAAAGGCTGAGAAATGGCTTACAGTTTTGGATATTTGGTGTGTAGTTTTGCACTTTGAGTGAGAGGTTTCAAAAATCGTGTGACATGAAAAGATTGTGTGTAAGCAGTTGGAAAAAACTGTTATCCATTTTAGAATAAGGCTGTAACCTATCAAAATGTGGAAAAAGTGAAGTTGTCTGAATACTTTCCAAAGGCACTGTGCAGTATATATATAGGCACTGTATAAATATTTTTAAAAACATCTTTAACTTTGCATTTTTGGAAAAGGAACCGTAAGTAAGTATTTCAATGTTAATCTATACGTGTTGTTTACGAAACGTGACAAATAAAAATTGATTTCATCCTCAACTCAAACAGCTCCGTCATTTCCCTCAACCTCATCCTACTCTTCATCCCCTCCACCCAATCGTTCCACAGTCATTTCCCTCAGCAACTTTTGAGTCAGCAGGCCTCCTCTCTTGCAGCGCCCAACCTTCTCCAGCCCTCAGAAGTCAGTATCCTAAGAAGTCCCTGTCTCTTCCAGCAGGCTGTGCTGGTGACGGTGCCCCCTGTTCCCAGACGGCACTGCTGTGGCGGTCCCACTGCGCCGCTTGTCTCCTCGATATGGGGTCGCCAAGGTGACAGGGAAATTAAACGCCAGCAAGCTCATTAATAAACACATCTGTGGGGGTGCCATACCACACTCTGTTCAGCACAACAGCCCTTATTCACCCTTCCTCTCCATTTCACTCCGCCTCTATCTCTCTCTACTTCTTTATCTCTCACACCATCTCTATGACGTCCCTCCCTCCCTATGCCTTGAGGCGTTGGATCTCACCAAAGAGACACAGTGCTGTATCCTCACAGCTGGCCCACCAAATCAGTGCCCTGCAGGAGACTAATGGCTTGAGGTCCTGACGGTAATGTCTATTGACAACTGTTGTTCCATAGACAATACTTATTGGGATTTTACAGTTTGGTTCAGTTGTGATGAAGTTGCCAACAGTGTGGACATGATTTCTTTGCACTAATCAGAGAATGGTTCAGATGTACTGCTTATCGCAGTGCTGGAATTACATACAAAATCCAAGCATGTCTAGTTAAGTAAACAAATTGATCATTGTCATACCACTGATGAGAACGGATGTTGCGTGTAAACTGTTGTGATTGCTTGCAATAGTTAAACATCCAACCAGTGTTGTCACATCAACTCCTTAATGTTTTAAAGGGAAATTTCACAATCTTTCAACCACACCACCCCAACATGATAATACAGTATGTGCAAAGGGTGCATTTCTATATTTTGCAATAAAAAAAGAAAGAGGAAAATAAGTGTTTCCAATGACATTATCAACCAATTAGGCAATGCCTACCCATAATTGGTTAAAATCATATGATGCACATGGATGATGTCGTCAGAAACACTTATCTCCTGCTATCATTTTTTTCCACAAAACATAGAAACGTGCCATTTTCACATACTGTATGTTGATGTTGGGGTAGGTGCTGGAGATGATGAATATGACGTTTAAATTTCCTTTTAAGTGTCAAGCAGTATCAACCAAGAGTTTTCTTGATTGTCACTAACTGTTGTTGGTTTTGTTGGTTGTCACAACTTGTGACAAGGGTTTGCCATATACATTGTTCATATAGCAGGGATTGACAATAAGGGTTACCCTGTTGCCTGGGGCAAGTGACCTGAGCAGTCACACAAGTTGAGCCTGTTCTGTGGCCTGCTCTGTGGCTTTTTTACTGTCAACCACCAAAAGTCTGGTCTTTCTGGTTCTTCCCCTGTGTATAGGTGAAAATAGCTACTTTACATTTTTGGGCAAGTGATCATAATCTTTTTAGGGCATCCAAAGAATACTCATGACCTGATGGGTGAGTGCTTTTCAGACCTTAATGTCAGTACATGATATATTTGACGTTTGTTGACACTGGTTACCGTCTATGAGTGAGTGAATGCGAATGAAATTAACCCAATGAGCAGCCCTAGACATAAACTCAGTACAGTGTTTGACATGTATTCTCCTAGATTCTCCTGTCCTTCAAAACATTAAAAAATCTGTGTAATGATGGTCATCAATCAGAGAGTAAGAGAGAGGCTTCTGAGGCGTTCTAGAGGACCAGAAATATCCCTGTGCTCCTCCTCACCTCATAGGTTTTAACGTCAGAGAGTCTTTGAGGGTCTGAAGACACTGCTGGGGTAATAGGAAAGTAATGAGGAGCGTTGTGAATGAGTGTGTAACACAGCGTGATCTCAGTGGTTTGATTAACACTGCCTTTTAACAACCTTGTTAGCTAATGCTCCAGAGGTACACTGCATGTTTAGCTCAGCTGAATGTAGGCAACTAGTGTACATATCTGTGATGGCATTGCAATGTCCCCTTTAAAGATAAGGCATACCCTGGCAAGAAATTAAGGAATTACTTGTCAATTCTAAGAGTATGGACTTTGCAACCCAACATTGCCACTTTGCAACCCAACCCAGCATTGCCCATAACTGAGACTCCCTGTTATAAAGAGAGATCTTTATTCCTCATATAGTGCACTACTTTTGATAAGAGCCGCATAAGACCACATGTGTTGAAATGACTTGGTTGCAAAAGGGCTAGAATTTAAAGCAAAAAGAGAATGCCTTTTCTCAGGTAGCATCATTTACATTCAATTCAATTGCAAGATGGCATAGCAGTCAGACGTCCTTTGTCCTCGTCTTGTCATGTCCAGTGTATAAATGTATTTACATATTTTCTTCGCATATCTTTTTATATACAGTGGGGAGAACAAGTATTTGATACACTGCCGATTTTGCAGGTTTTCCTACTTACAAAGCATGTAGAGGTCTGTAATTTTTATCATAGGTACACTTCAACTGTGAGAGATGGAATCTAAAACAAAAATCCATAAAATCACATTGTATGATTTTTAAGTAATTAATTTGCATTTTATTGCATGACAGAAGTATTTGATCACCTACCAACCAGTAAGAATTCCGGCTCTCACAGACCTGTTAGTTTTTCTTTAAGAAGCCCTCCTGTTCTCCACTCATTACCTGTATTAACTGCACCTGTTTGAACTCGTTACCTGTATAAAAGACACCTGTCCACACACTCAATCAAACAGACTCCAACCTCTCTACAATGGCCAAAACCTGAGAGCTGTGTAAGGACATCAGGGATATAATTGTAGACCTGCACAAGGCTGGGATGGGCTACAGGACAATAGGCAAGCAGCTTGGTGAGAAGGCAACAACTGTTGGCAAAATTATTAGAAAATGGAAGAAGTTCAAGATGACGGTCAATCACCCTCGGTCTGGGGCTCCATGCAAGACCTCACCTATTGGGGCATCAATGATCATGAGGAAGGTGAGGGATCAGCCCAGAACTACACGGCAGGACCTGGTCAATGACCTGAAGAGAGCTGGGACCACAGTCTCAAAGAAAACCATTAGTAACACACTACGCCGACATGGATTAAAATCCTGCAGCGCACGCAAGGTCCCCCTGCTCAAGCCAGCGCATGTCCAGGCCCGTCTGAAGTTTGCCAATGACCATCTGGATGATCCAGAGGAGGAATGGGAGAAGGTCATGTGGTCTGATGAGACAAAACTAGAGCTTTTTGGTCTAAACTCCACTCGCCGTGTTTGGAGGAAGAAGGATGAGTACAACCAAGAACACCATCCCAACCGTGAAGCATGGAGGTGGAAACATCATTCTTTGGGGATGCTTTTCTGCAAAGGGGACAGGACGACTGCACCGTATTGAGGGGAGGATGGATGGGGCCATGTATCGCGAGATCTTGGCCAACAACCTCCTTCCCTCAGTAAGAGCATTGAAGATGGGTCGTGGCTGGGTCTTCCAGCATGACAACGACCCGAAACACACAGCCAGGGCAACTAAGGAGTGGCTCCGTAAGAAGCATCTCAAGGTCCTGGAGTGGCCTAGCCAGTCTCCAGACCTGAACCCAATAGAAAATCTTTGGAGGGAGCTGAAAGTCCGTATTGCCCAGCGACAGCCCCGAAACCTGAAGGATCTGGAGAACGTCTGTATGGAGGAGTAGGCCAAAATCCCTGCTGCAGTGTGTGCAAACCTGGTCAAGAACTACAGGAAATGTATGATCTCTGTAATTGCAAACAAAGGTTTCTGTACCAAATATTAAGTTATGCTTTTCTGATGTATCAAATACTTGTCATGCAATAAAATGCAAACGAATTACTTAAAAATCATACAATGTGATTTTCTGGATTTTTGTTTTAGATTCCATCTCTCACAGTTGAACTGTACCTATGATAAAAATTACAGACCTCTACATGCTTTGTAAGTAGGAAAACCTGCAAAATCGGCAGTGTATCAAATACTTGTTCTCCCCACTGTATATATTTTCTATAAATTCAACTTCAAAACACTCTCCTGCAACCCGCCTCACCAATTTTTTTAAAGTATTTTTCATCTCAAATCTGAAACCACAACAGAGGCTAGCCAGAAGTTAGCCAGAAGTTAGCTGGCTAACGTTAATATTCAGCTAACCACGGTTGGCGGTCATCAGCTATCCTTTAGCTCGAAAAGCTATTGCCAGTTTTGTACAATGCGACTCAGACCAGAGTATACCGGACCTATTTTCTCTCCATATCCCCGGATTTCTACCGCAAGCTCTGGACATTTACACCTGGATCTTGCAGCTAGCTAGCTGCTATCCAAGTGACTATTGGCTAACGTTGGTCCCGGAGCAAACATTGATTATTCCGGAGCTAGCCAGCTGAAGAGTTCCATAAGCCACTCCTGGGCTACAATCACCTATCCGGACCTGTTTTACTGCCGATGCGGAGCCCCACTGGGCCTTCACGACTGGACTACCGACGTTATCTGCCTGAGGGAGTTATCCAACTGGCCCCTCCGTCGCGACGTAACCTGAACGCCCATCTGCGGCCCGCTAATCGTTAGCGGTCTTATCGGCTGCTATCTGAATAGGTCTATCGGCCAATTTTCTTGGGCCACTATAACTATAACTATTTTGCCAATTGGATTGGTCCCCTCTACCACACGGAACCCCACTAATCTACCGACGGAAACGCACGAGGTGGCTAAAAACAGACCTCCATCTTCTGCCAGCTTGCTACCCATGGCCCGGCTAGCTGTCTGAATCGCCGTGACCCCAACTAACCTCACTACTCATTGGATCCTTATGATCACTCGGCTAAGCATGCCTCTCCTTAAAACCTCTTGGAAATAGGGGGCGCCAATTCCACTTTGGGAAAAAATCGTGCCCAAATTAAACGGCCTCGTACTCTGTTCTAGATCATACGATATGCATATTATTATTACTATTGGATAGGAAACACTCTGACGTTTCTAAAACTGTTTGAATTATATCTGTGAGTAAAACAGAACTGATTTGGCAGCAAACTTCCAAATAGGAAGTGAAAATTCAGAAAATGGGTCTCTGTGTAAGGCCTTGCCTATTTAATTGCCTTTTATTTATGGATCTGTATGCACTTCATATGCCTTCCACTAGATGTCAACAGGCAGTAGAATGTTGAATGGGGTGTCTAGCTTGATGTGAGACCGAATGAGAGCTTTTSGAGTGACAGGTCCGCCATATTGGCAGTATTTTGCTGCGCACCAGAGAGCACCATATTGTTTTCTGCAATGCATTAGGTAGACACAACGAAATGCTCCGTCTTGGACGTTATTGGATACATATGAGAAAAACATCATAAAGATCGATTTTCAACTGAGTTTGACCAGTTTATTCAACGTTTATTATGACTTTTGGAATTTTTCGTTCCATGCGCCAAGAGTTCATGGACATGTGCGCTCCACCATGCTAGCCAAAGTTGCTAATTCGACAGAAGAAATGGACATTCTAAAACAAAACAACGATTTATTGTGGAACTAGGACTCCTTGCACTGCATTCTGATGGAAGATCATCAAASGTAAGAGAAWATKTATGATGTTATTTCGTATTTTTGTGGAATATGTTGGCTCCAACATGGCGGAGAATGGCTGGGCGCTGTCTCAGATTATTGCATGCTGTGCTTTGTACTAAAGTAATTTTTTAAAATCTAACACAGCGGTTGCATTAAGAACCAGTGTATCTTTCAGCAAAGTTTATGATGAGTTTTTTGGTTAGATTACGTGACTGTCCAAAATTTCTCCGGACAATTTGGTGCATTTTGGCGCCATATTCACAATGTAAAACCAGGATTTGTAGCTATAAATATGCACATTTTCGAACAAAACATAAATGTATTGTATAACATGATGTTATAAGACTGTCATCTGATGAAGTTGTCCAAAGGTTAGTGATTAATTTTCTCTATTTGTGGGTTTTGTGAAAGCTACCTTTGCGGTGGAAAAATGGCGGTGTGTTTTTGGATATTGTGGTGAGCTAACATAAATATATGTTGTGTTTTCGCTATAAAACTCTTTAAAAAAAATCGGAAATATTGGCTGGATTCACAAGATGTTTATCTTTCATTTGCTGTACAACATGTATTTTTCATAAATGTTTTATGATTAGTATTTATGCATTTCACGTTGCTCTCTGTAATTATTCTGGCTGTTTTGGTGCTATTTGTGACGATGGCTGCAATGTAAAACTACGATTTAGACCTATAAATATGCACATTTTCGAACAAAACATAAATGTATTGTATAACATGATGTTATAAGACTGTCATCTGATGAAGTTGTTCAAAGGTTAGTGATTAATTTTATCTCTATTTGTGGGTTTTGTGAAAGCTATGTGTGCGGTGAAAAAATGGCGTTGTGTGTTTGGCTTTTGTGTTGGGCTAACATAAATATATATTGTGTTTTCGCTGTAAAACATTTTAAAAAAATCGGAAATGTTGGCTGGATTCACAAGATGTTTATCTTTCATTTGCTGTATTGGACTTGTGATTTCATGAAATTATATGATATCCCCGTGGCGCTAGGCTAGGCTATGCTAGTCAGCTTTTTTGATGAGGATGATCCCGGATCCGGGAGGGGGGGTCCGTAGATTAATGTCAATATGCCTTGTCCATTGCTGTTCTGGTTAGTGTTCATTGGCTTATTTCACTGTATAGCCTCTAACCCTGCTCATTATACCTTATCCAACCTTTCAGTTCCACCACCCACACATGCGATGACCTCACCTGGTTTCAATTATGTTTCTAGAGACAATATCTCTCTCATCATCACTCAATGCCTAGGTTTATCTCCACTGTATTCACATCCTACCATACCTTTGTCTGTACATTATACCTAGAAGCTACTTTATCCTCCCCAGAAACCTGCTCCTTTTACTCTGTGTTCCGGACGTCCTAGACGACCAATTCTCAAAGCCTATAGCCGTACCCTTATCCTACTCCTCCTCTGTTCCTCTGGTGATGTAGAGGTGAATCCAGGCCCTGCAGTGCCTAGCTCCACTCCTATTCCCCAGGCGCTCTCTTTTGATGACTTCTGTAACCGTAAAAGCCTTGGTTTCAGGCATGTTAACATTAGAAGCCTCCTCCCAAAGTTTGTTTTATTAACTGCTTTAGCACACTCTGCCAACCCGGATGTCCTAGCCGTGTCTGAATCCTGGCTTAGGAAGACCACCAAAAACTCTGAAATCTCCATCCCTAACTACAACATTTTCTTACAAGATAGAATGGCCAAAGGGGGCGGTGTTGCAATCTACTGCAGAGATAGCCTGCAGAGTTCTGTCCTACTATCCAGGTCTGTACCCAAACAATTTGTACTTCTACTTTTAAAAATCCACTTCTCCAAAAACAAGTCTCTCACCGTTGCTATAGACCACCCTCTGCCCCAAGCTGTGCTCTGGACACCATATGTGAACTGATTGCCCCCCATCTATCTTCAGAGCTCGTACTGCTAAACTGGGACATGCTTAACCTCTAATTCCTCCCAAACCCGGATCCGGGAGCACCCCCCACAGTAAAAAAGCTGACTAGCATAGCCTAGCATAGCGTCACAAGTAAATAATAGCATATAAATATCATGAAATCACAAGTCTAATACAGCAAATGAAAGATACACATCTTGTGAATCCAGCCATCATTTCCGATTTTTAAAATGTTTTACAGCGAAAACACAATATGTATTTCTATTAGCTAACCACAATAGTAAAAGCCTCAACCGCATATTTTCACCATGTTTCTACCGCATAGGTAGCTATCACAAAACCGACCAAATAGAGATATAATTAGTCACTAACCAAGAAACAACATCATCAGATGACAGTCTTATAACATGTTATACAATAAATCTATGTTTTGTTTGAAAATGTACATATTTGAGGCATAAATCATAGTTTTACATTGCAGCTACAATCACAAATAGCACCGAAGCAGCAAGAATAATTAGAGAGCAACGTGAAATACCTAAATACTCATCATAAAACATTTATGAAAAATACATGGTGTACATCAAATGAAAGATAAACATCTTGTGAATCCAGCCAATATTTCAGATTTTTTAAGTGTTTTACAGCGAAAACACAATATAGCATTATATTAGCTTACCACAATAGTCACACACAACCGCATTTATTCACCGCATAGATAGCATTCGCAAAAACCAGCAAAAGATATAAAATTAAACACTAACCTTGACCACCTTCATCAGATGACAGTCTTATAACATCATGTTACACAATACACTTATGTTTTGTTCGAAAATGTGCATATTTAGAGCTGCAAACCGTGGTTATACGTTGTGAATATGTAGCATCGATTCACCAAATTATCCAGAGATATTTTGGACAGTCACCTAATCTGACCAAAGAACTCATCATAAACTTTACTAAAAAATACATGTTGGACAGCAAATGAAAGATACACTAGTTCTTAATGTGTTAGATTTAAAAAAATAACTTTACCATAACAAACAGCTTACGTTATAGCGAGACAGAGCCCGCAAAAAGGAAGCAAAATAGGACTAAACATTTTCCACAGAAATACAAAATAACATCATAAATGGTTCTTACTTTTGCTGAGCTTCCATCAGAATCTTGTACAAGGAGTCCTTTGTCCAGAATAAATCGTTGTTTGGTTTTAGAATGTCCTCTTCTCCTGTCGAATTAGCAACCTTAGCTAGCCAAGTGGCGCGAAGATGTCCATCTTCACCTAACGCAGAGAACGGAAAACTCCAAAACTCCCGATAAACGTTGAATAATCTGATAAAACTATATTGAAAAAACATACATGTGATAATATCATCGTAAAGTATCAAATAAAATCAAAGCCGGAGATATTAGCCGTCTATACCGAACACTTTTCAGAAGCCAATGCTGATGTCCTTCCCGCGCCTTGGTAGACAAAGGAAATTGTGGTCACGTCATTCCAAGAGCTCTTGTTCGACCTCAGATCAAGCTAGACACCCCATTCCACCTCCCACTGCCTGTTGACATCTAGTGGAAGGCGTATGAAGTCCATGTATATCCATAGATTAAGCAATTGAATAGGAAGGCCCTGAAACAGAGCCTCGTTTTCAGATTTTTCACTTCCTGTATGGAAGTTTGCTGCCAAATGAGTTCTGTTTTACTCACAGATTTATTTCAAACAGTTTTAGAAACTTCAGAGTGTTTTCTATCCAATAGTAATAATAATATGCATATTGTATGCTCTAGAACAGAGTACGAGGCCGTTTAAATTGGGCACGATTTTTTCCAAAGTGAAAACAGCGCCCCCCTATTGACAAGAAGTTTTAAGCACCAGCTGTCAGAGCACCGCACAGATTACTGCACCTGTAAATAGCCCATCTATAATTTTGCCCAAACAACTACCTCTTCCCCTACTGTATTTATTTATTTTGCTCCTTTGCACCCCATTATTTCTATTTCTACTTTGCACATTCTTCCACTGCAAATCTACAATTCCAGTGTTTTACTTGCTATATTGTATTTACCTCACCACCATGGCCTTTTTTTGCCTTTACCTCCCTTATCTCACCTAATTTGCTCACATTGTATATAGACTTATTTTTCTACTGTATTATTGACTGCATGTTTGTTTTACTCCATGTGTAACTCTGTGTTGTTGTATGTGTCGAACTGCTTTGCTTTATCTTGGCCAGGTCGCAATTGTAAATGAGAACTTGTTCTCAACTTGCCTACCTGGATAAATAAAGGTGAAATAAAAAATAAAATAAAAAAACATGACCGGTGATGGTAGGTAGCTAGGGCCCCAATGTCAGCCACATGGGTAACAGTTGCAAATATTTATTTGTATAAACACAGTTTATTACCATGCCAGGCTATGTGTATCAGCTAGCCTGCCATTAGGTGTTATGTGTATCCTGAAAAACGTCTCACCTTCCAGGTCAACTGTTTGTGGCCTGGTCCTGGATCGCAGCAGTAGATACCAAACCCAGCTGATGTGAAATGGATTGGACCCTGCTAAGGTAAGTCACGTTCCAGCTGGCACCATCCCCAGCAGCAGCATCCCTCCTCACCAACTGCCACGCCACCCACCTCCCCTGTTTGAGTCCTTACCATATCAGCCTGTCTCCCCTCTGCACGTAGCTAAATGTTGATCCTTTTCAATGACTCTCTCTGCTAGAGATATTCTGGGCATGGTTAGCACTGGGATGGCACCACTCCAAACAGGATCAGTGGCTGTCGCTCGTGCTCACAGATCAGTGAGAACTAAGGCCTGTCACTCTGCTATGGCACCAAAGCTTTACAAGGGGAGGAAAGAGAGAGAGAGAGAGGGTAATTGAACAAGAGGGGGGAAGGTTTTCAATTCAGTTGTACAATCTCCGCAATAAAAATATAATCACAGGTTTTCAGCTCTCTGCATGAGTGTAAAGTTCGTCTTGCGGAGAGAGATTGGACCAAGGCGCAGCGGGTGATGAATACATGAATGAATTTATTTAACAAGACGTAAACGAACACTAACACGAAAATATACTTGAAAAATTACAAAACGACGTAGACAGACCTGAACTTGAGCACTTACATAAACACGAAGAACGCAGGAACAGACTACACAAACGAAACAGTCCCGTGTGGTAACACATACAGACACGAGATACAACCACCCACAACAAACAATGTGAAACAACCTACCTTAATATGGTTCTCAATCAGAGGAAACGTAAAACACCTGCCTCTAATTGAGAACCATATCAGGCAACCCATTAACCAACATAGAAACACATAACATAGAATGCCCACCCCAACTCACGCCCTGACCAACTAAACACATACAAAAACAACAGAAAACAGGTCAGGAACGTGACAATGAGGCCTTGTGAGTGAGTTTACCCCTGACATGGTACTCTGGTGACACATTCTTCACTACATTATGTTAGCCTCAAACTGATGACCTGAATGGTCATTTAGGAGAAGCTATAGTAATAGACCATAATGGACTGAAACAGAGCACAGCTGACCCAATGACGCTCTCAAGCAATTGCGCTAATACACAGTACATAAGTAAGTTAATGGGTGATAAAATACAGTAGCAATGTGTAATTAACCCAAGACCTGAATGAGGAAATTATAGGAATAATGCAGACGTAGCACACACTGTATAGTAGTGATTACCTGATGTTATATTATAGAGTCACCATGCTATAGTGTCACCCACAACACTAAAGAGTTTAACTTTCTCTGCAAAATGGATGTTCTTTACATCATATAATACCAGGCACCAGCTGAATTACTTGCTGTAACCATGAAGTAATATTAATAACTCTGCCTTTGATGATATCGTGTCTCTCCTGTCTTCTCTCTCACTCAGTGGTTACTTTCATACATTTTCATTTCTCCTTTTCTCACTTTCAAACAAATGATGGTCACTGAGCCTACCAATTTGCTGTTTTATTCCAAAACTAAAATAATACTAATTCTAAGACGAAGGTCACCATGATTGCCCATATCAAACAGAAAATTCATCTTTAACTTATTCTCATTGGATAGCTTACGGGTGCGCTGACAACTAACAATCCTTATTTCAGGTGCAAACTAGGTTTATTACTGTTATCAGTGATGTAACTATGGTTACTGTCTGTGGCTAGTGATCATGTCATCATCACAAGAGAGGTGGCAGGAGCAGAAGCTACCTCTCTCGCTCTCATCCACGCTCCCCTCAAACTAAAGACAACACTGCCTCCTAGGGTAACACATGGGAGTGCATCATGTCTGTATGCTCTTCCCTTTCTGATGCTCTCTCTCTCCCTCCCACCCCTTTCTGTCTCTCTCTCTCCTTCTTCCCCTTTCTCTCTCTTTCTGTGCGTGTGTCTTTCTCTCTTAGGCCATCCACACGTGTGGGAGGCTTTCAAACAACTGCTGCTGAGAATATGTCCACGGAGAGCACAGGGAGCATGTGGCTACACTGGTATTGTGCTGGGAGGAAGGTGATACATCGAAAGGAGCTCTGAGTGGTACTAGAGTAAAGAGAGGGAGAGAGAAAGAAACACCAATGAGAAACAGGGGTTTAATATCCAGCTGATGCTTTGTCTTGCTTTGATTTAGTCAGACAAAAAAAGTGAGCTGCCAGTGTGTCTGCTGCCGAGGAGATAAGGCTGTGGGCGGAAGGTGCTTTGTTTGAACTTCAGATAGCATGTGATGACTTAATTCTCCTTCCTGTCTCACTCCTGCATTCCCTGACCTTTCTTTCTAATCCCTTTCCAGACCACTGTGTTTGTCAAAGTGCCTGGCGGTGTGACCTGCCCTTCTGGCGTGATAAAATCTAATTCATTCCATTCAGGGCCCACTCTGATGCTCCATCTGTCTATCAGCCTTTTGTCTTCATGCATGCCCTCACAAGTGTGTTCAATACAGTTTGTGTGTAGGAGTACAGATGCCTCTTTACCACAGTTAATATGGCGTGTCTGCTTTTATTTATATCTTCCCAAGCATCGCTATAGAAATATGTGACCTCACAGACAGAGTGTGGTGGTGTGTAACTGCCATGATTTCCAATGTGAATTTGAATTAGTTGTGGGCATGCTGTACATACATGTGTATGTGACGTTTCTCTGTGGTAAGTTATTTTGGAATGGTAGATTTCTATGCATGTTTTATATTTGTGCATTAGGGGTGAGAGGCTTGTATCTCTCTCTCTGTGTGTGCGTGTGTGTGTGTGTGTGCGCGTGAGTGAATGTGTTTGCGCATGTGATACACTCTGTGGTATTTGTCTGTGCTCCTGGTGTCCCTTGAGTGTAAGGCCTCCTCTGCCATGTCCCCTCCACTCTCAGGGACAGGGATGGAGTAATGTAGGCTGCATAATTTATGGGTGTGAATGTTGTGTGCCTTTTTCCCTGTGACATTTCAGTGGAGGGGAAAAAGGCAAGAAAACAATGTAATGGGCAGAAAGACCTTCAGACAGCACTATAGTGCAGGGGGAAGCGTGACGGATGAGGCAAATGCCTTGATTACATCTCCCCATCCCCCCTCTCTACCTGTGGACACAGCCATGCTGTCAAGATCACATATGGACAAGATGGGGGAAACATCACACAGCCATCTGACTCTGAGGTACTAGATATTGCAAGGCTAATGGAGTCGAGATAATGGACAGAACTGCTGGCAGGCATATCCTGCTGGAAGGAGGGGGGTGGGGGGAGAGAGGGAGAGGAAGAGTATCAGGAGAGTATGAGGGAAAGAGGAAGAGAAAGGGTTGGAGGGTAAGGAAAGGAGATTGGTGGAGAGAGATATAGACCAGACAATGCTGGGCATGCCCAGCATGTCAGGGTGCCTTGACTCCACTTTGATCCTTACCTTCCCCACCTCAATCACTCCTGTCTTCCAGCCCCTCTTTTCCCAGCCCACAGACACCCTTCAATCTCCAGCTGATCACTTACCTACAGAGCTCCCGAGTGGCGCAGCGGTCTAAGGCACTGCATCTCAGTGCTAGAGGAGTCACTACAGACCCTGGTTCGATCCAGGGTTTACATTACAACACATCCAGAGACACTGACCGCTACAGCCAGGTCCTTCATTATTGGCACCCTTGATAAAGATTAGTGAAAAAAGACATAAAATAAATAATAATATAAAAAAWTTTTAATGGGAAATTATATTATTTTATGCTAATACAATTGCTCAGAGAAATCAATTTTGTTAAAAAGTTATACAAAAAAAATCTCAAACAACATGAGGATAACGACACATTCTAAAATGTTTTATGAGATTGGAGAACACGTTGGGAGGGATCTTAGACCATTCTTCCATAGAGAATCTTTCCAGATCCTTGATATCCTTTGTGTGCTCTTATGGACTGCCCTCTTTAATTCAAACCCCAGGTTTTCAGTGGGCTTCAAGTCCGAATACTGAGATTGCCATTGCAAAATGTTGATATTATGGTCAATTAACCATTTCTTTGTGGATTTTGATTAGTGCTTGGGGTTGTTGTCTTGCTGGAAGATCCACTTGCATGTCAGCCTCCTGGCAGAGGCAACCAGGCTTTAGGCTAAAATGTCCTGGTACTCTGGTACTCTGACCTTAGCACCGCTTGGAGTTTGATAAAAGGCATTGGCACTACTTGGATTGGCACTGGCGCTATGGTCAGATGTCATTAAAATATAACTATTTGGCCACGCACACCAGTGGTGGGTTTGGTGTTGAAAAAATAGAAGCAAACAGAAAAGTACCTTATACCTAAGGTAAAATATGGTGGTGGATCTTTGATGTTATGGGGTTATTTTTCTTAGACTGGTCCTTGGGCCCTTGTTAAGGTCAACTGCATCATGAACTTTACCAAGTACCAGGACATTTTAGCCTAAGGACAATAACCCCAAGCACACATCAAAATCCACAAATAAATAGTTAACTGGCCACAAAATCTACATTTTGCAATGGCCATCTCAGTCTCTGGACCAATTCAAACTTCAATGGAAGAGCACAGTCTATAAGCACATACTAAGGATAGCAAGGTTCCTTGAAGGACTCTGTTTGGATTAATGGTCTAAGATCCCTCCCAACGTGTTCTCCAACTTATAAAATATTTTTGAAAAAGGCTCAGTGCTGTTATCTTCCCAATGTGAGAAATTGAAATCTATTGAAAACAGGGGAGTCAATAATTTTGACCCCTACCTTTTTGAGAGAAAGCAATCATTACTAATTTAAAAAAATTGTTTCTGAGCAATTGTATTAGTATAAAATAATATAATTTCGAAAACAGTTTTAGCATACAATTTAGCTCTGTTTTTGAATTATTTATTTCAAACAATCATTTTTGCTCATCTTTATCAAGGGTGTCAAAAATGTCAGACCCCACTGTATATCAAGTAATGAGGGCATGAAAAGTTTTTCCACATCAGGGCACATGGTCAGGCAAATTAGAGGGTCCTAAACATGCTGTATATCTTCTTGTGCTCTCTGACACACATTAGCAGTTTACCCCCTCCTCTTTGGGAAACTGTGACAGGGTTTTGGCAAGGAGTGTGGCCTCTGTGCCACATCCATCCTGCTGTGTCCCCTGCCTTCACAGAGTGGGGAGCAGAGATGATGGGGATGAGAATAGCAGAGCCTGTCAACAGTGGCAGAGAAGCCAAACAGTTCTAAAGTGTGGATTCAGGTATGTTTATGTATTTAACTGACTTGATTATGGTCATATGTGTGTGACCGTTCCACTCAGGATACAGTATTGATGTGATGCCACATTTGTTTCCATTCTGTGAATACTCATTAACATTTGTGTTATCTTAAGGGTAGAAAATGACCCGCCTGTAACGGCTGTCGTCCTCTTCTTCCTCTGAAGAGGTGTGGCAAGGATCGGACCAATACGCAGCGTGGTAGGTGTCCATGTTTTAATAGGGAAAACTGAACATGGACACAAATACAAAAACAATAAACGTGAACAAACCGAAACAGTCCCGTGTGGCACAAACACTGACACAGGAAACAATCACCCACAAAATACCCAAAGAACATGGCTGCCTAAATATGGTTCCCAATCAGAGACAACGATAAACACCTGCCTATAATTGAGAACCAATCTAGGCAACCATAGACTTACATAAACACCTAGAATGAACACAACCCCATAAATATACAAAAAAAACCTAGACAGTAGAAACACCCTAGACGAGACAAAAACACACAAACCCCCCTGATATCGAAAAGGAGAGAGGGAGAGAGGGCATGCTGGCCAATAGATGGATGGATGGGGATTGAATTTAAAAAGTTTTGCTCGCTCTGCAGACGGCTATATCGGTCCTCTAATACAGGACTATTAATTGGCCCAGCACTACTTTTGTGAAAAAATATATTTTTTCAAAAACAACTTTTTTTAATTCATATATATTTATTTGTTATTTTTCTGGTTGTGCTGCAGCACCCCTCAGCACCCCTACTTAACATGGCGATGCCTGTACCAGTTTGCTGCTCAAGACACTAAAGAGATTAAATAAAACAGCATATATGAAAAGTCTATACACCTCTTTTTCATTTCCATTCATGCTGACCCAACTCTTTTGCGTGTTTTAATTAATCTTTTGTTATGCTGGTGAATGAGGACCCAAAAGCGACGTAATAGAAACAGAGTCTTTATTCCAGTATCAAACAAACAATGATTCTCCTGGATATATCAAAGGTAAATCCAAAACAGGAAACTGAAATCCTCTCGTCAGTAGAGAGGAACGACTGGATACGCGACCACAGACTGCAGGTCGCTTCAGGAAGGCACAGGCCGTAGCTGACATAGACACCTGCTCACACGCAGCATCTGAAGAAGGCAAAAACACGACAGGGCGGAACAAGGACACAGGACAGCAAACATCAAACAAGAATCCGACAAGGACAGAAGCGGAAAACAGAGGGAGAAATAGGGACTCTAATCAGAGGGCAAAATAAGGGACAGGTGTGAAAGAGTAAATGAGGTCGTTAGGAGAATGAGAAACAGCTGGGAGCAGGAACGGAACGATAGAGAGAGAGAGCGGGAGAGGGAGAGAGGGAGGAGGAGAGAGAGAGAGAGAAAGAGGGAAAGAACCTAATAAGACCAGCAGAGGGAAGCACAGGGACAAGACATGATGATCAAAGACAAAACATGACATCTTTCTTCCTGAAAGCAAGGCCGTTCAGACCTATCCTAAAAGACGTGTGTCCAAGATGATTTTATTAATTAATCTATACTGAACAAAAATATAAACACAACATGCAACAATTTCAATTTTTTTACTGAGTTACAGTTCATATAAGGAAATCAGTCAATTCAAATAAATTCATTAGGCCCTAATCTATGAATTTCACATGACTGGGCAGGGGCACAGAATCAGAATGAGTTTTTCCCCTCAAAAGGGTTTCATTACAGACAGAAATACTCCTCAGTTTCATCAGCTTTCCGTGTGGCTGGTCTCAAACAGTCCCCCAGGTGAAGAAGCTGGATGTGGAGGTCCTGGGCTGGCTTGGTTACAAGTGGTCTGAGGTTGTGAGACCGGCTGGACATACCGGCAAATTCTGTAAAACGACGTTGTAGGCGACTTATGGTAGAGAAATAAAAATGTCATTATCTGGCAAAAACTCTGGTGGACCCTCCTGCTGTCAGCATGCCAATTGCATGCTCCCTCAAAACTTGGGACATCTGTGGCATTGATTTGTGTGACAAAACTGCACATTTTAGTGTTGCCTTGTATTGTTCCCAGCACAAGGTACACTTATGTAATGATCATGCTTTTTGATCAGCTTCTTGTTATGCCACACCTGACAGGTGGATTGGTTATCTTGACAAAGGAGAAATGCTCACTAACAGGGATGTAAACAAATGTGTGCACAAAATTAGAGAGAAATAAACGTTTTGTGCGTATGGAACATTTCTGGGATCTTTTATTTCAGCTCATGAAACATGGGACCCTCACTTTGCATGTTGCGTTTATATTTTTGTTCAGTATATTACATATTCTGTCAGTTCAGCGTGTTGGTTGTCAATGCATTTCCCTTTACTCTCTCATTCACTCTGCAGAATTCTGCATAAACGACTTTCTCAACAACCAATGTGTCTGTGTAGAAACAAAAGAAGACTAGCATCATTAGGCTAGTTGAGTGTAGGAAAATAATGATAACAAAGGGAGGTGTGTTGGACCAGGTCACCTGGCAGTAGGGAGATGTGTCTGATTATGAGCCCCTTGGAGAGTGCCTCAGCCCAGTCACATGGGGAACCTAGGGCCTGTGTATGATGGGATGCCTGGGGAAGGCAGGTATTGTATCTGGTCACAGGAAATTACAGTAGTGAGCGTGCAAGTTCAAACTCAAGTCCACTTCATTGTTCTCTCTCTCTCTAACTTATATTAACATTGAAACAGCAAAAAATTAATACAAACAGAAAGACAGAAACCAAACAAAAAAAGAACTGAACTTCCATTAAGACATAATGTAATGGATTTTCACTGTACCCTGCAATCACACCTGCAACCCTGTACATGTGACTATTAAACAATCTGAATCTGAATGTTCGTCAATGACCTATGTTCTGCAAGGAATAGAATGGCTATTAACAGTGACAACATGCTTTTAGAACAATCCAATTTAGCTTAAAACAATGCAAATCAAATCAAAAATCAAATCAAATCAAATTGTATTTGTCACATACACATAGTTAGCAGATGTTAATGCGAGTGTAGCGAAATGCTTGTGCTTCTAGTTCCGACAATGCAGTAATAACCAACGAGTAATCTAACCTAACAATTCCACAACTGCTACCTTATACACACAAGTGTAAAGGATAACGAATATGAACATAAAGATGTATGAATGAATGATGGTACAGAACGGCAGTGGCAAGATGCAGTAGATGGTATAGAGTACAGTATATACATATGAGATGAGTAATGTAGGGTATATAAACATAAAGTGGCATAGTTTAAAGTGGCTAGTGATACATGTATTACATAAAGATGGCAAGATGCAGTAGATGATATAGAGTACAGTATATACATATACATATGAGATGAGTAATGTAGGGTATGTAAACATTATATTAGGTGGCATTGTTTAAAGTGGCTAGTGATACATTTTTACATACATTTCCATCAATTCCCATTATTAAAGTGGCTGGAGTTGAGTCAGTATGTTGGCAGCAGCCACTAAATGTTAGTGGTGGCTGTTTAACAGTCTGATGGCCTTGAGATAGAAGCTGTTTTTCAGTCTCTCGGTCCCTGCTTTGATGCACCTGTACTGACCTCGCCTTCTGGATGATAGCGGGGTGAACAGGCAGTGGCTCGGTTGGTTGTTGTCCTTGATGATCTTTATGGCCTTCCTGTGACATCGGGTGGTGTAGGTGTCCTGGAGGACAGGTAGTTTGCCCCCGGTGATGCAATGTGCAGACCTCACTACCCTCTGGAGAGCCTTACGGTTGTGGGTGGAGCAGTTGCCGTACCAGGCGGTGATACAGCCCGACAGGATGCTCTCGATTGTGCATCTGCAGAAGTTTGTTAGTGCTTTTGGTGACAAGCCAAATTTCTTCAGCCTCCTGAGGTTGAAGAGGCGCTGCTGCTCCTTCTTCACAACGCTGTCTGTGTGGGTGGACCAATTCAGTTTGTCCGTGATGTGTACGCCGAGGAACTTAAAACTTACTACCCTCTCCACTACTGTCCCGTCGATGTGGATAGGGGGGTGCTCCCTCTGCTGTTTCCTGAAGTCCACAATCATCTCCTTTGTTTTGTTGACGTTGAGTGTGAGGTTATTTTCCTGACACCACACTCCGAGGGCCCTCACCTCCTCCCTGTAGGCCGTCTCGTCGTTGTTGGTAATCAAGCCTACCACTGTAGTGTCGTGCATTCAACAGATTTGTGATTATGGTTCCCTGGCCAAACTTCCCATAGATTGTTGCCTTTGCAAACATTTCCTGGATCTTTGCATTAGTCAACATGCTAGTACAAAAAAATAATCTATGTTAACGAAAGGAATGTCAGCCTGAAAAGAGCAGCATAATCAGAAGTGTAAATTAGGAGCATTGCGTTATCAATTTTGTCATGTATAATTTACACCTCAAGTGTAAATACTTATAACTAATGCATCAACAACATAGCTCAGGCAGTAGGAAGCTATCTGATCCTGTCACGCCCTGACCGTAGAGAGCTTTTTATGTCTCTATTTTGGTTTGGGATTTGGGTGGGCATTCTGTGTTCAATTTCTATGTTTTGTATTTCTTTGTGTTCGGCAGGGTGTGGTTCTCAATCAGAGGCAGCTGTCTATCGTTGTCTCTGATTGAGAATCATACTTAGGCAGCTTTTTCCCACCTGTGTTTTGTGGGTAGTTATTTTCTGTTTAGTGTTTTGCACCTTACAGGACTGTTTTGGTTTCATTCGTTCTCTTGTTATTTTGTTTAGTGTTCAGTGTAAATAAAAAACAAGAACACTTCCCACGCTGCGCTTTGGTACGACAACTCTTCTTCAGACGACAAAAAACGGTACACATCCATTTATAAGCAAATCAGATCAAATTGTATTAGTCACATGCGCCGAATAGAACAGGTGTAGGCCTTACAGTGAAATGCTTACTTAAGAGCGCAGTTTCAAAAAATACGGATAAGAATAAGAAATAAAAGTAACAAGTAATTAAAGAGCAGCAGTATAAAATAACAATGTATACAGAGGGGTGCCGGTAAAGAGTCAATGTGCGGGGGCAACGGTTAGTTGAGGTAGTATGTACATGTAGGTAGAGTTAATTAAAGTGACTGTGCATAGATGACAACAGAAAGTGGCAGTGGTGTGGAGGGGGGGAAATGCAAATAATCTGGGTAGCCATTTGATTAGATGTTCAGGTGTCTTATGGCTTGGGGTTAGAAGCTGTTTAGAAGCCTCTTGGACCTAGTCTTGGCGCTCCAGTACAGGCTTGCCGTGTGGTAGCAGAGAGAACAGTCTATGACTAGGGTGGCTGGAGTCTGACAATTTTTAGGGCATTCCTCTGACACCGCCTGGTATAGAGGTCCTGGATGGCAGGAAGCTTGGCCCCAGTGATGTACTGGGCTGTTCGCACTACCCTCTGTAGTCCCTTGCGGTCGGAGGCCGAGCAATTGCCATACCAGGCAGTGATGCACCAGTCAGGATGCTCTCGATGGTGCAGCTGTTGAACGTTTTGAGGATCTGAGGACCCATGCCAAATCTTTTCAGCCACCTGAAGGGGAATAAGCTTTGTCGTGCCCGCTTCACGACTGTCATGGGGTGCTTGGACCATGTTAGTTTGTTGGTGATGTGGACACCAAGGGACATGAAGCTCTCAACCTACTCCATTGCAGCCCCGTCGATGAGAATGGGGACGTGCTCAAACCTCTTTTTCCTGTAGTCCACAATCATCTCCTTTGTCTTGATCACGTTGAGGGAGAGGTTGTTGTCCTAGCACCACACGGCCAGTTCTCTGACCTCCTCCCTATAGGCTGTCTCGTTGTTGTCGGTGATCAGTCCTACCACTGTTGTGTCATCAGCAAATTTAATGATGGTGTTGGAGTCGTGCCTGGCCGTGCAGTTATGAGGGAACAGGGAGTACAGGAGGGGGCTGAGCACGCACCCCTGAGGGGCCCCTGTGTTGAGGATCAGCATGGTGGATGTGTTATTACCTACCCTTACCACTTGGGGGCGGCCCGTCAGGAAGTCCAGGATCCAGTTGCAGAGGGAGGTGGTTAGTCCCAGGGTCCTTAGCTTATTGATGAGCTTTGAGGGCACAATGCAGATGATAGTCTTATGCTCAGCTGGCCCTCCCCTGGATTTTGTGTGAAACGATCAACAGAAAAGCTTTCTTAGTTTCCAACAAGATTTCTCTTGCCCTTAACCTTGTTCTGAACACTTCCAAAACAAAGGTCATGTGGTTTGGTAAGAAGAATGCCCCTCTCCCCACAGGTGTGATTACTACCTCTGAGGGTTTAGAGCTTGAGGTAGTCACCTCATACAAGTACTTGGGAGTATGGCTAGATGGTACACTATACTTCTCTCAGCACTTATCAAAGCTATGTTAAATCAAGACTTGGTTTCCTCTCTCGTAATCGCTCCTCTTTCACCCCAGATGCCAAACTAACCCTGATTCAGATGACCATCCTACCCATTCTAGATTACGAAGACATAATTTATAGATTTGCAAGTAAGGGTGCTCTCAAGCGGCTAGATGTTCTTCACCATTCGTCCATCAGATTTGCCACCAATGCTCATTATAGGACAGATCACTGCACTCTATCTCTGTATACCCGTAGCAAGACCCACTGGTTGAAGCTTATTTATTTTAAACCCTTTTAGGCCTAACTACGCCCTATCTGAGATATCCACTGCAGCCCTCATCCTCCACATACAACACCCGTTCTGCCAGTCACATTCTGTTGAAGGTCCCCAAAGCATACACATTCCTGGGTCGCTCGTCTTTTCAGTTTGCTTCATCTAGCGACTGGAACGAGATGCAACAAACACTCAAACTGGACAATCTCAATTTCTTCATTCAAAGACTCAACCATGCACACTCTTACTGACAGTTGTGACTGCTTTGCATGATTTATTGTCGTCTCTACCTTCTTGCCCTTTCTGCTGCTGTCTGTGCCTAATAATGTTTGTACCATGTTTTGTGCTGCTACCATGTTGTGCTACTAACAGGTTGTGTTGCTACCATGTTTTGTTGCTACTGTACCATGCTGTGTTGTCATGTGTTACTGCATGCTATGTTGTTGTCTTAGGTCTCTCTTTATGTAGTGTTGTGTTGTCTATCTTGTCATGATGTGTGTTTTGTCCTATATTTTTATTTTATTTATTTGTATTTTAAATCCCAGCCCCCGTCCCCGCAGGAGGCCTTTTGCCTTTTGGTTGGCCGTCATTGTAAATAGGAATTTGTTCTTAACTGACTTGCCTAGTTAAATAAAGGTTAAATGCAATCGTTATGCAATGACTAGCTGCCTGGTAAATATGGATACACAGAGGACTGAGTTGTTCTGTGCCGTAGGTCAGCAACAACAAATGCCTCCTATCACATACAAGATATCATGTTGTGTAATATATGTCCTACTACTATATCTTCTTATGGCTGCAATCCCGCTAACGGGATCGATATGACAACAGCCAGTGAAAGTGCAGGGCGCCAAATTCAAACAACAGAAATCTCATAATTACAATTTCTCAAACATACATGTGTCTTATATAATTTTAAAGGTAATCTTGTTGTTAACCTTTACTTAACACCCATCCCTGATCCGGGAGCATCCTCATCAGTAAAAGCTGGCTAGCATAGCCTAGCATAGCGCCACAAGTAAATAATAGCATATAAATATCATGAAATCACAAGTCCAATACAGCAAATGAAAGATAAACATCTTGTGAATCGAGCCGTCATTTCCGATTTTTTAAATGTTTTACAGCGAAAACACAATATGTATTTCTATTAGCTAACCACAATAGCCAAAGACTCAACCGCATATTTTCACCATGTTTCTACCGCATAGGTAGCTATCACAAAACCGACCAAATAKAGATATAATTAGTCACTAACCAAGAAACAACTTCATCAGATGACAGTCTTATAACATGTTATACAATAAATKTATGTTTTGTTCGAAAATGTGCATATTTGAGGTATAAATCATAGTTTTACATTGCAGCTACCATCAAAAATATCACCMAAGCAGCCAGAATAATTACAGAGAGCAACGTGAAATACCTAAATACTCATCATAAAACATTTATGAAAAATACACGGTGTACAGCAAATGAAAGATAAACATCTTGTGAATCCAGCCAATATTTCCGATTTTTTAAGTGTTTTACAGCGAAAACACAATATAGAATTATATTAGCTTACCACAATAGCCAAACACACAAATGCATTTATTCACCGCAAAAGGTAGCTATCGCAAAAACCAGCAAAAGATATAAAATTAATCACTAACCTTGACCAACTTCATCAGATGACAGTCTTATAACATCAGGTTATACAATACACTCATCTTTTGTTCGAAAATGTGCATATTTAGAGCTGCAAACCGTGGTTATACATTGTGAATATGTAGCATCGATTCACCAGAATGTCCGGAGCTATTTTGGACACTCACCTAATCTGACCAAAGAACTCATCATAAACTTTACATAAAAATACTTGTTGTATGGCAAATGAAAGATACACTGGTTCTTAATGCAACCGCCGTGTTAGATTTTTAAAAATAACTTTACCATAACAAACAGCTTGCGTTATTGCGAGACAGCGCCCGCCAAAACGGCAGAGAATAGGAATCAACATTTTCCACAGAAATACGAAATAACATCATAAATTGTTCTTACTTTTGCTGAGCTTCCATCAGAATCTTGTACAAGGAGTCCTAGGTCCATAATAAATCGTTGTTTGGTTTTAGAATGTCCTTTTCTCCTGTCGAATTCGTGCCACAATGCTAGCCAATGTTGATGACGTTCCCAGTTTCTCTCGAYGCAAAGAACGGAAAACTCCAAAAGTCCCAATAAACGTTGAATAAACTGATGAAACTCGGTTGAAAAAACCTACTTTATGATGTTTTTCTAATATGTATCAAATAAAATCAGAGCCGGAGATATTAGCCGTGTATACCGAACGCTTATCAGAAGACAATATGGAGGTGCTTCGCGCGCCTAGGTAGAGAAAGGAAATTCCTGACCTGCCACTCCAAAAGCTCTTGTTCGACCTCAGATCAAGCTAGACACCCCATTCCACCTTCTACTGCCTGTTGACATCTAGTGGAAGGCGTATGAAGTGCATGCATATCGATAAATATAAGCCAATTGAATAGGCAGGCCCTGGAACAGAGCCCGAGTGCTTAACTGTTACAGAAATGCAGAGTTCAATATATAGTAGACCTAAAAATGCTGTTATGGCTGGCTCCACCCTTCCCATGCAGATTAAGGGCCATCATAATCCACTCTGGGTTCATCTCCTGGTTATCTGCTTCTGGTGTTATTATAAACCCCAACTTGTCTTAGTTTCCTGGATGCCAGGATAATTAGGAATACTGAGGCCTTTGTTCTCATCCTCCAGGCTCTCTATCCCGGCTAAACATACACCATATCTTGTCTATGGTATGCAGGCTCAATCAGACCTGAGACATACAGCTGAAGTCGGAAGTTTACATATACCTTAGCCAAATACATTTAAACGTTTTTCACAATTCCTGACATTTAATCCTAGTAAAAATTCCCTGTCTTAGGTCAGTTAGGATCACCACTTTATTTTTAGAATGTGAAATGTCAGAATAATAGTAGAGAGAATGATTTATTTCAGCTTTTATTTCTTTCATCACATTCCCAGTGGGTCAGAAGTTTACATACACTCAATTAGTATTTGGTAGCATTGCCTTTAAATTGTTTAACTTGGGTCAAACGTTTTGGCTAGTCTTCCACACGCTTCCCACAATAAGTTGGGTGAATTTTGTCCCATTCCTCCTGACAGAGCTGGTGTAACTGAGACGGGTTTGTAGGCCTCCTTGCTCGCACATGCTTTTTCAGTTCTGCCCACAAATGTTCTATGGGATTGAGGTCAGGGTGTTGAGAAGGCCACTCCAATACCTTCACTTTGTTGTCCTTAAACCATTTTGTCACAACTTTGGAAGTACGCTTGGGGTCATTGTCCATTTGGAAGACCCATTTGCGACCAAGCTTTAACTTCCTGACTGATGTCTTGAGATGTTGCTTCAATATATCCACATAATTATCCCTCCTCATGATGCCATCTATTTTGTGAAGTGCACCAGTCCCTCCTGCAGCAAATCACCCCCACAACATGACGCTGCCACCCCCGTGCTTCACGGTTGGGTTGGTGTTCTTCGGCTTGCAAGCGTCCCCCTTTTTCCTCCAACCATAACGATGGTCATTATGGCCAAATAGACCAGAAAGGACTGGCCACGTGGTTTTTACAACCTAGTGTAAATAGGCTATGCTTATAAAGACAGTACGCCTACACTTTACCTAGCAAATTAATATTAGTTGTGTGTAGAGTACAACCACATAAGAAGGAACATAAAAATCTTTGGCACAACTTCAGCTGTCCCAGAACTAGCATGGCATTCTATTATATTTGTATGACCTATTTTAAAGATTTGGCTGTGTAACCACACACTGACTTGTACAGCTCTCTGGGTGAGGTTCTGTCTTCAAGTCTCCAGTGGGTGATGAAGTCCCTTCCAACTATGTAATGTATTACAGGTTATGAACAGGTGCAGGAGGGGTGGAGTGCATGACACTCCATCCTGGATATGACAGAGTTTGCCAACCCATGGGTCCAGCAGACAGAGTTCATTAAATACAGGCAGATGTGAGATGCAGGAAGATGGCACTCTTCTCATAGCTCTCTGTAGCTACTGTCCAAACTTACACCAGATGGAAGCTTTGAATCGGCCAGTAGCCTACAGAGTAATTTGAGAAGAGAACAATTGCTGAACTTATGTAGATATTCTAAGCAACGTGTTTTGATAACTTTAAAGTGTAATAATTCCATGTAGAATAAACCATCCTTCACATAATTCGGGAAAGTTTTCAGACCCCTTCCCTTTTTCCAAATGTTGTTACGTTACAGCCTTATTCTAGAATTGCAAAAAAAAAATTCTCATCCATCTACACACAATGCACCACAATAAGATTCTTGGGCTACAATACCTCTTTTGCCAATCGGCCTGGACCCTTTACTGCCCACACGGACAAGCCATTTTTCCAGCCAAAGAGAGGAGTCACAAAAAGCAGAAATATAGATAAAATTAATCACTAACCTTTGATGATCTTCATCAGATGACACTCATAGGACTTCATGTTACACAATACATGTATGTTTTGTTCCATAAAGTTCATATTTATATCCAGAAATCTGAGTTTACATTGGTTATACAATGTGACCATGTAGCAATTATTTTCCAGAATCTCCGTATATGTTTCTGACACTCACCTATTCTGACCAAATAACTATTCATCAACTTTACAAAAAAATACATGTTGTATAGGAAATGATAGATACACTAGTTCTTAATGCAATCGCCGTGTTAGAATTCTAAACATAACTTCAGTACGACATGCAGCTTACGTTATAGCGAGAGAKCGCCCAAAATCTGGGCGCAAACTAATAGTAAACATGTTCGACAGATATATGAAATAACATCATAAATGGGTCCTACTTTTGATGATCTTCCATCAGAATGTTGTACAAGGGGTCCTTTATCCAGAACAATYGTTGTTTRGTTWTAGAATGGCATTKTTCCCTCTYGAATGAGCAAGCAAAACTAGCCAAGTGGCGCTAAGCTCTCCTTCGTCACCAAACGCAAAGAACGCAACACGCCTAAACTCCCGAAAAAATTTCAATAATCTAATAAAACTATATTGAAAAAACATACTTTACGATGATATTATCWCATTTATCAAATAAAATCAAAGCCGGAGATATAAGACGTCTATAACGAATGCTTTTCAGAAGCCAATACTGGTGACCTTTATGCGCTTCCTGAACAAAGGAATTCTGGGGTCATGTCATTCCAAGCTGTCTCTTTTGACCATAGAAATACCTAGAAACCCCATTTCACCTCTCACAGCCTATTGACATCTAGTGGAAGGCGTATGAAGTGCATGTATACTAATAGATWTCAAGCACATTTATAGGCAGGCCCTGGAAYAGAGCCTCGATTTCAGATTTTTCACTTTCTGACAGGAAGTTTGCTGCAAAATGAGTTCTGTTTTACTCACAGATATAATTCAAACGGTTTTAGAAACTTGAGAGTGTTTTCTATCCAATAGTAATAATAATATGCATATTGTACGAGCAAGAATTGAGTACGAGGCCGTTTGAAATGGGCACCTTTTATCCAAGCTACTCAATACTGCCCCTGCAGCCCAAAGAAGTTATGTTCAGAAAACCACACGCTCGTTCCGGTCCTGAAAGGCAGACGAAAATTCCAAAAAGCATCCGTAATGTTCGTAGAAACATGTCAAACGTTTTTTATAATCAATCCTCAGGTTGTTTTTAACTTCTCTAGGGTAGGTGAGACGCAAACGTCCCACCGGCCAATAGCCAGGGAAAATACAGCGCGCCATATTCAAATAACATGATATAAAAATCAAACTTTCATTAAATCACACATGTAAGATACCAAATTAAAGCTACACTCGTTGTGAATCCAGCCAACATGTCAGATTTCAAAAAGGCTTTTCGGTGAAAGCATAAGATACTATTATCTGATGATAGCACAACAGTAAATGAAGAGAGTAGCATAATTCAAGGACTACAACAAGTGCATGGGAGGTGTGGACCTGTCAGATGCGCTGATAGGATACTACAATGTTCTTCACAAGACCATGAAATGGTACAAAACATTTTTCTATAATTTCATTGACTTTGCTGTGGTGAATTCCTTCATCCTCCAGAAGGAAATGGCCAAGGCTGTGGACAGCCCCCCATCTCACAGCTAGCCTTCAGGGAGCTGCTCATCCAGGAGCTTGCTAGCTACAGCAAGTCCACTGCAGCACCTTCTGCTCCAACCAGTGGTGTTCACCTGCCCAGATTCATCTCTGCAGGCATGAATGTGCCTCAGGGCAAAAAGTGCACAGTAGGGAGACGTCGTTGTGCCCTTTGTCACAGGAAATGCCCCATCACCTGCACCACTTGTTCAGTAACCCTCTGCTTTACAGCAGAAAGAGACTGCTATGGGGCATGGCATCAGCAGCACAATATTGTGTAGAGGGTCTTCACAATATTGTAAATAGAAAATGTGTAAATAGTTACCCTTGTTATTTGTTTGTTTATTATTATTATATATATATATATATATATTTATTTTTTGGAGGTGTGTTAGAATAGCATTTATGTATTTTGTATATAGTTCTTTCCTTCAAAATGTATCACTGTACCAATTCGGCCACTTGGGTACATTTGTGTGGGACACCTGTGTGACTTCATGCTTAATGTCATGTAGCTCGCTCATTTTTTAAGTTATCTGTCTAAAACTTTGTTCAGCTATTGTTGCCATCTTATGTTCTTCATTCAAATCATCCACAGCATCCTATCTGTATGCTTGGCTGTTCTTGGTCATTTGATGCAGCAACAATAAACAGAAAATGTATGTTTATTTCCTTGTATTTTCTTCTACCAGATCTAATGTGTTATATTCTCCTACATTCAATTCACATTTCCACAAAATTCAGAGTGTTTCCTTTCAAATGATACCAAGAATATGCATATCCTTGCTTCTGGGCCTGAGCTACAGGCAGTTAGATTAGGGTATGTCTTTAGGCGGAAATTGAGAAGAAGGGGGGGGGGGGGGTACCCCAAAGAAGTTAATGGACATGTTTGTAGGGGTTGCTACAACGGGAAAGTGGAAATTACAAACTTCAGAAGCCTTTTTAAACCTCAAATACACTACATGTTTAAAATGTCCATGTCCATGTCCTTTGCTGATTTCTTTTGATTTTCCCAACATGTCAAGCAAAGAGGCACTGAGTTTAAAGGTAGTTCTTGAAATACATCCACAGGTACACCTCCAATTGACTCAAATTATGTCAATTAGCCTATCTGAAGCTTCTAAAGCCATGACATCCTTTTCTGGAATTGTCCAAGCTGTTTAAAGGCACAGTCAACTTAGTGTATGTAAACGTCTGACCCACTGGAATTGTGATAAAGTGAATTATAAGTGAAATAACCTGTCTGTAAACAATTCTTGGAAAAATAACTTGTGTAATGCACGAAGTAGATGTTCTAACCGACTTGCCAAAACTATGTTAACAAGACATTTGTGGAGTGGTTGAAAACAAGTTAATGACTCCAACCTAAGTGTATGTAAACTTCCGACTTCAACTGTATTTGATACCATTCCACTTCAATTCCGCTTCAACCATTACCACGTGCCCGTCTTCCCCAATTAAGATGCCCCACCCCCAACGGCTTCGACTTTCAGAAATTATTAAGATCCTACATCTGTAGAAAGGTCTACTCACAGTGGACAGGCATGAGAAGTTTCACAAACTTTCAGAACACCACAAGAAGGTAGTACGCACACAACCACACACACACACAAAGGAAGTACACACACACACCATTCTCTACCCTGCTAGACAACTTTCAGCGGTGCTCTGTAAGGTCACATCCCTGATAAGGATTTTGCAGGTACTAATTTGGGCTGACAGCCCATGTCAGTTAATGATTTTTTTCCAGGACCTGATTATCATCAGAGCTGCCCATGCAAATGACAGGGAGACCTTAAGGGATATCATTTTCTATTAAAATATGGAAGAGTCTAATACAAGGTAAAATGTCATAATTAACTGTGTCATGTGTGTGTTTGTGTCTGTGTGTGTGTGTGTGTGTGTTGTGTTGTGTGTGGTGTGTGTGTGTGTGTGTGTGTTTGTGTGTGTGTGTGTGTGTGTGTGTGTGTGTGTGAGGAGAGAGAGCAGGAGAGACCTGGAGTGGAATGGTTGGCAGACTAAGGGGGAGAGAGGGATGGAGGAGTGACTTAGTGGTGTACTGGACTAACATCACCCAACACCTTTGGGCAAGAATATTTAAACTGATTATTTAAATGAATGATCAATGAACTTTGAGTGTGCTTGTGTGTGAT
Organism: Salvelinus sp. IW2-2015; assembly: GCF_002910315.2. Classification (NCBI taxonomy): domain Eukaryota; kingdom Metazoa; phylum Chordata; class Actinopteri; order Salmoniformes; family Salmonidae; genus Salvelinus; species Salvelinus sp. IW2-2015. Next base: position 78,652,611 of record NC_036842.1, on the reverse strand, counting down.
TGCCAGTTCTTAAGTAACAGCAGTCTAGTAAATAGGAATGTTTGAATCATTTCCATGACAATTTCCATCCAAATACTCTTAAGTATGCAGCCTTTTCCAGCAAGCTCACACTATGTAGACATTGACACTATTTGAACCAGGAAGCAATAGCAACAGTGCCATATCTTAAACAGAAGCCCCGTTTATACCTGCCGTTAACATGCATCCTTCGTCTTGATCTTGTCCCAATCTTGTCCTGATCTTGCCTGTTTACACTTATAAGATCTGATCAAAAGCAGTTCAGTGCGTATTTTAAAAGTCTACACCTGTCTAAAAATGTGGGCACAATCAGAATAAAGACAAGATCAGGACAAAGGATGCATGTTAGAACCAGGTATAAGCGTGGCTTGTAATAACATAATACAGTTCCACATCTCAGTTTGTGCATTTCATATGGTTCCCAGATCTGCTTTAAAAGTGCAGTCCTGATCTCCTAGGAACATTTTCAACTTTTAATGAACAAACTCATTAAAACACTGTCTATTTCCAGAGAGATACCTGTTGGTTTCCATGCACCAGATTGAAGCTGTTTTCAATTACACACAGCTCCAAAGAGGCCCAGGGCATTCATGGTTTCTTCTGAAACCACACCCCTGGACAGACGGAGACACATGGCCTAACCCCCTTCGAACCATGGCACCTCCCAAAACCCCAGCCACCATGGATAGATGTTATGGCTGCTCCTCCTTAATTCCTCCCTCCGTTCCATCTCCAAATCCTCAAACAAGAATCCTAAATGTGATAACTTGTATGAAAGTGACAATCATTGCTAGCATTGACAAGTATCGCCACTGTATACAATTGTCTAAATGGATTGTCGTACTGTAGTCATTAAGAGACATGGAGAAGTTGTTGATTGCATGGTTCCTACCCTACCCCCACCAGCCACTCCCACCACAGATGGGCAGTTGGAGTGAAGACAACTGGAGTGCTCCTCTCTCTCTTTCCAAGGCCCTGAGAGAAACAGAGACTGGCACAGGAATGACAGTCTGGAACGACTGCTGCTCCCAAAGAGGACAAGAAAGAGAGGGATGAGGGGATGGTCTATTTAAGGAACAGATGGAACGATGGGAGCGAGCGAGTGCATAAACGACAGGAAAGAGAGAGAAGAGAAAACACATCCAGGACACGGGTGGCCCTGGTGTCTATCAGGCAATGCACCCGTTCTGACAGCTGGATGTGCCCACTCTCCTGAAATGACAACAGGGTTGGGGTTTGGCTATCTACAGTACATGCTGTCAGTGCCCTCTCTCATCCCTTATCTCCTCTTTCTCCGCTCATCCTCTCACAGTCCAGAGAAGGAAATCATGGCCATAGTGATGTGATTTCCTGTCATTTATCTGGTTCAGCATGTCCATTCACCATGGGCTTCTCATACACAGCACAGGAGGTTTGGTTTCCACTGTTGTTGAAAATGAAACTTATTCTAGCCCCATTGATTAGAGAGGGATTTAGGGAAGGAAAGCTTGTCATAAGAACTTATCAAAAAGAAAGTTGGACTGGAATATTAATGCGTAACTTTTCTTATGACGATGGAGAAATAGGCCTTTGTAATAGCCTAATATTTCATTATTTTTCTCAAGTATTATGTATATGATGTGGTCCAAGTTGACAAAATAATTTCAAAATGTTGGTTCAATTTGTTATTCAATTTGTTATAAATGTAGACTTAAATGACATCTTTGCATGTCTTTTGCTCAGTTGGATAGCTTTTCAAAACACACGATAATTAAGTTTAGTTTGTTGTTTTCATTGAACATTTTAAAAGCGCCTTAAACCTCGGGTAAATGCGCATTTAAGTGAATAGCCCACCAGATGGGATGGAAATTAGAAGTACCAGAGAAGTGTGAACATTTTTTGGAAAAACATTTAAGCCATTCTGCAGGCAGAACTCCAGATGAGTGTCATTAAAGATTTAAGCTTAGCCATGACAGACAGGGGAGCGGAAATACACAGCTGTCCGCTGACTAAAAAAAGACAGAAGGTGAATAAAAGAAAGATGGAAGTGTTGGCTGGGATCAGTGGAGAGAAACATAAACCAGACAATGACCAGAGCACCCCTCCGAGATTGTTACTAAGAAGAAAAGATGAAGAGATATTTGTTGACAGGAACGTAAAACGTCTGCTCACTGTTTGTTGCTCCCAAATGTGATATTTAAATCTCAAATCCTTAATGGGGAAACTGCCACGTCCGTTTGGGATATTACAACAACAAAGTTACTGCAAACAACGAATACTCTTTTTTTCCCTAGGAACCTCATTGCGTACGCAATAGAACCACAGAATATTTACTGCAATATTTTTTTACCATGCTGCTATTCGCTCCTCACTCCTGTTTCGTCAATAAAACAAAAACAATAACACAGGTGCTGGGGGCAAACAGTGGCACTGTTTCCCTTGATGAGGATTTGATCTTTAAGGAAGCTTAGTGATGCAACAGTTTCAACTGACATTGAACATATTGTTTGTCTTCTTATTATCATAAAATAATACAACCCGGCATATAAGACTTACATTTGTGGTGTTCACGTATCTCACACTGGTGTTGAATATATCTATGTTGCTGATGACGGTCTAGACATATGTTAAAGGTCAGAATTACCCATCATTTGTCCTCTACATAGGTATAGAGGAGAGAGGATGATGAATCACCCAGAGAGGTCCCATCACTGCTTTTACAAGTGTCCTCTCGGCTGGCAAGAGCATGTGCACTGTCAGCACTTTCATGGTTGATCCCACTCTCTCTCTCTCTCTGCTCATGCAACCATGCACCAAGGAGGAGGAAGAGAAGCAACACATTTAGCTTCTTTCTCTGTAGTGTACGGTTGGATTATGGAATTATGGCGCACTAGCCTAAATCAGGGTCTGTGCAGTTGTGTAGAGTCTCAGCAGCCTACTATCAAAGGAAAGCCAAATGAACCCTTGGTTTTAATTGGCACTATAGATGCTTTAGACTACATTCCAAATGAGAGGCTCTATTGGACTGTACAGAGCATATCAAAGTCCCATTCTTGTTTGTTGATGCAAGAAGTATGGATATTTTTCAAATGAAGCCTTTCACTCTGTTCAATGTCAAGCCACAATTAGCTAACACCATCCCCACTCCACTACTGTATTGTAACTGCAAAGCACAACTCACATTTGTAATGTAAATATTTGATCATGTGTAAAATAAAAGCCTACAAGCATCAGTGCTATGGAGCTTTTTTGTGATTTGTGATATTTAGCATAAACCATCAATTAGGTGAACATTTTCGCCTTGCTATCCCCTTGGCAACTGCAGTTAGATATGTTAAACTGCTTGTATGGATTCATTGTATGTCTAGAATTTATTCTGACAATCTGACTACATGTAATACACATAACTGCAATTCTAACATAGATCCACAAGGATAAAGAAACAGAGCTGCACCAACACTGTCACACACCTTTATTTTTTCAGACCACTCAGCCACACACGGGGAGATGGATTGCAGGGTTTAGAAAGTTAATGTCATTATAACACCTGTCATAATCTGTTTGAGCTAATTGCCGTGCTCTGTAATCTGTTTGTTTTGTGGTTGATCGGTTGTGTTGTTTTTCGAACCTTTAAAGGGCATTTTGGGTCTGGAGCTCTCCGAGAGGTGATGAGAGAGATTGCAGGTCTGGCTGGAGTTTGTTAGATTGGTTTAATTAATAGAAAGTGCTCAGGTGAGACTGGTTCCTTTTCAGGAGTAGACCATAATGGAGATTTACATGAATTGTAAGGCTGTCTGAGAGGCCTGAAACTGTTGCACTAGATTTGGCTTGTATATCACATAAGGCAGGTATTCCCAAACTGGGGTACGCATACTGCTGTCGGGGGTACACCAAATAAAAATGTGATTCACATTTAAAAATATATATATATATATTTGTACATATTTATTTCTTCACATTTTCAAGCAGTCCATTTATATTTTCCAACGGGGCTATACATTTGCGTGAGGTTTTTTTCTTGCCTGAGTAGCCTCGTTTCACTGCCAAAAATAAAATTAAACCATCTAGTGTTCAGCGAAATAACAACACAATATCAAATACAGGTAGCCTAGTCAAATAACTAACATCCAATCACATTAACCGTTACTCTCTCGTGGGAATTCCACTAACAGTTCGTATGTAGCCAAACATAGCTGCTGCTCATGTTGGTATCTGTACTGATGGTGCAAAAGCCATGACAGGGAGACATAGTGGAGTGGTGATGAGCGTGCAAGCAGGTGCCAGAGGGGGTGCGTAGCTGGAGGTTGAATGTCTGAAGGGGTATGGGACTATAAAAGGTTTGGGAACCACTGACCTAAGGTAAGTAAGTCTGCAGGTGCCAGAGGGGGTGCGTAGCTGGAGGTTGAATGTTGAAGGGGTATGGGACTATAAAAGGTTTGGGCCACTGACCTAAGGTAAGTAAGTCTGCAGGTGCCAGAGGGGTGCGTAGCTGGAGGTTGAATGTTTGAAGGGGTATGGGACTATAAAAGGTTTGGGAACCACTGACCTAAGGTAAGTAAGTCTGCAGGTGCCAGAGGGGTGCGTAGCTGGAGGTTGAATGTCTGAAGGGGTATGGGACTATAAAAAGTTTGGGAACCACTGACCTAAGGTAAGTAAGTCTGCAGGTGCCAGAGGGGGTGCGTAGCTAGAGTTGAATGTTTGAAGGGGTATGGGACTATAAAAAGTTTGGGAACCACTGACCTAAGGTAAGTAAGTCTGCAGGTGCCAGAGGGGTGCGTAGCTGGAGTTGAATGTTTGAAGGGGTATGGGACTATAAAAGTTTGGGAACCACTGACCTAAGGTAAGTAAGTCTGCAGGTGCCAGAGGGGGTACGTAGCTGGAGGTTGAATGTCTGAAGGGGTATGGGACTATAAAAAGTTTGGGAACCACTGACCTAAGGTAAGTAAGTCTGCAGGTGCCTGTGAATCTGGGGTGAAGAGGAAATCCAGCAACCATCGGAGGACAGTTGAAGTTGATTTAAAGAAATCTTAATTGTTACAACCAACACATCATCAGGGTTTTACAGATAGAAATATGTTTTAAATTTTTTCAAAAGGGGAGGCAAATCACAATGGGGATACATAGACTGTATACATAGACTGAACATTAGACATAGACGGAACAATACATTGTGGTTACAAGTTTTCAATTAATTTGAGACTCACCTAATGGAAAGAAACATCAGTAAAATGTTAAATCAACAAAATGCATGCACAACCATTGTGGCACTCTCACTTCCCCTATTGTAGTGTTTACACAATGCTTTACATTTATCCTTGTCTGTTTTGGTTAAAAAAGTATCCCTTTGATTTACATTTACATTTAAGTCATTTAGCAGACGCTCTTATCCAGAGCGACTTACAAATTGATAATTCTAACGCTTTTTTAACTATCCATATCCACGCTATGATGATTCCATTCCCACTCCCTCCCAGACATTTCATACTAGTACCATAGTCTGTGATGATGAACGGTTGTTTGGCTGGTAATTAAAACACATTATACAACGTGTGGGTCTAATCCTGAAAGCTGATTGGTTAAATTCCAGCCGGTGTCCATTCCACCAGTTACCACCGGCTAAATCTTTGACGTTAAAATGCCTATTTACTCTGTTCTATCTAGCTGCGCAATCCACTGTCTCATCAGCCCAGCAAGGCAATTTATAAACTTGATCTCCATTATAAAAAGCATCTAGTCATGATCTCACATTTCTTTCAGAATAACATTTAGTTTTCAACAGCGGAGATTTGTATAAACCTTGCTGTCGGTCTCTCCGACATTTGCAACATTGTTTCAATATTCAAATTCAATCTCCAGCTGTCCCATAGTAATGAATGCATCGGGAGTCGGGATGAGATAGACAGGGAGGCAGCGTTTCTCAGCCAGTTTAAATCATAATTCATCTGGCATCATTTTTTGGGATATATACAAAGAAATGTAAATTGAAAAAAGGTCGAACGAAACAAAAGATCACACTGAAGAGTGAAAACATTTTCTATGCCATACGAAATTTCAGCTCATTAGCTCATTGTTATGGATGATTCCAAATAAATGTCACTAGAAAACATCTTAAATAAACACAAAGGCAGCTTTGCTGTTATTCTGGCTGCACTTTTTGACGTGACTGTAAATTAGACGTAGTTGGCTAGCTAGCAAGTAAGGGATTAGAACGTTGCCAGCCAATATGGCAATGGAACATTTAGAATGAATGACTGGGTCGCGTCCATAGATATAGAACAAAACACTTCAGGACTGGGTCGCATCTCTGGCAACTTAACCAATAAAATGAACGACCAGCCGGCTTGGGTAGCAACCCTAGATTTGTGACGGGACTATATCTTGTGGAAGGATGAAATACTATGAATAAATTCAGCAAAATAAAAATGTTAATGAAAAGATGTCAATCATTATTTCAATATGTTGGTAACTCGTTGTATAAAAGTCATAATGCTCGAGAAGCCGGTGTTTGGAGGATATATTGGCACACCGCCAATATATCCTCCAAACACCGGCTTTTTGAGCATTAGTGGTTAGGCCACTGTGAACTGTATCCAGGACATGGTGGCAGCTTCCTCAGTCAAAGTGGCATGATTTCATTGCATGGCCCTCTCCCCTTCCCCTCCCTTCCCTTGCCATTCCTCATCTACCTGCCAGTAGCTATCGATCTCCAGACAAGGGATTCTCCATATGATGGATGGCACACAACCAGAGTAATGACAGCCGCTGCATTTACCATTCTACACATGCTAAACATCAGCGAGAGAGAGCGAGAGAGGGGGGGGTCTCATAGGGAGTGAGAGACACAGAGAGGGAGAGAGAAGGGGGAGTTAAGGGAGAAAATCATGAAAGAGAGGCACTGAGGTGTCACATAGGAGAGATCCTCCTCCATTATCAGTGAGGTTCCACAGTCAGACGACGGATTTAATCTGGGCAGAGCAGGGGACATGTTTTACAGTTGTCACCCTCTGGAGGTGAGAAAGAGGCTTATCTCACCAGAGGGTTCAAGAGGGGTTCATCATCAGGTCACCCACCACTCCTGGTCCTGGAGTTGGACCCGATGGGTTGATATTTGTTAATGACAAGGTAGATTGTTCAGGTGGGGGGAAACAGATTGCTTTTTTTGTCATGATTGAACTTTTACCCATGTTTGGGAGAACCAACAACAGAACCTCAGAGTGAATGTGAGAGGGAAATAAATGGTGTTGACTGCTGTTTAGTATACTCAAATGCTTGCATCTCCTTGAATGAGATTCTATCTCATCAACATAAAGCAATAATGCTGATCTAGTTTATCTGTATTTTCACTGGAGAATACCGGGCTTATTGAATCCATTTATGTTCTAAGTGTCTGGTAAAACACCATGAAAAGATATATTCAATTGTTCCAAGCAGCATACAATAATATTCAATAGGGGTTTATCAACAACAATCATCTCAACAACAGAAACACTCACATTTAAACCCCATATTTAGCACCATTTTACCCCTGAATGACATAAGGGTTCCCAGCAGCCCATTCACCCACCCTTCACCCATACGTAGGACCATACGTCAGGACTACCGGGCATGATGACTCCTTGCTGTCCCCAGTCCACCTGGCCTTGCTGCTGTTCCAGTTTCAACTGTTCTGCCTGCGGTTATGGAACCCCTACCTGTCCCAGACCTGCTGTTTTCAACTCTTAATGATCGGCTATGAAAAGCCAACTGACATTTATTCCTGATTATTATTTGACCATGCTTGTCATTTATGAACATTTTGAACATCTTGGCCATGTTCTGTTATAATCTCCACCCGGCACAGCCAGAAGAGGACTGGCCACCACTCATAGCCTGGTTCCTCTCTAGGTTTCTTCCTAGGTTTTGGCCTTTCTAGGGAGTTTTTCCTAGCCACCGTCCTTCTACACCTGCATTGCTTGCTGTTTGGGGTTTTAGGCTGGGTTTCTGTACAGCACTTCGAGATATTAGCTGATGTACGAAGGGCTATATAAATAAACTTGATTTGATTTGATTTAAACATGCTGATCTCACTATGTCTGCCAGGCCCTGGTCCTCTAGCCCTCAGTCTTTGGCCCAGCCTGCTGCTGTCTGACTCGTATTCAGTTCCTGCCCTTGGCTGGCTGTCTCAGGGACACAGTGGCACACTGCATGGTGGCTCCTCTGACAGCTGTGTGTCTGCAGTATGGTATGGTGGGGGTGGTGGGGATGTTGTGTGTGTGTCAAGGGGATGGCACAGATGTTTGTAGATGAAGGTCAAACTTAGCGCTGCTCACCAGCTCGTGTCACCGCTCAAAACTACCGACAACATCATCCATACGGTCACCCTCAGGGGGAGAGGAAATAAAATGGCTGCCATAGAGGTGGGCTGACACATCGCTACCAAGGCTTTGGAATTACGTTACCGTTTATTTATGACTCCCTGTGTTAAAAATGACAGGTGTCAGGGACGCTCAGGTGACATGTCCCAAGAGAACAGGAGGAAATGAGTCAATTACACAGCAAATTTGACAGTATTAATTTAACACCAGGCGTGTTCATTTTAACACACATCCAGTGTTTACATAGGTCCACGCTCAGTGTTAATTTAACACTTTTTGTAGTGTTAATATTGAAACACTCTGAGTGTTAAGATATAACACTTCAGGTGTTGTTCAATATAACACTTCAGGTGTTGTTCAAAAGACCCATGGGAGTGTTTTTTCAACAACATCAGTATTAAGCCGGAACACCTTTTAAAGTAGGAGGATCAACTATAGAGAATGCATCCTGTAGCTGAATTAACACCAGGAAGTGCTAAATATTCTGTCAGAGTCGTGTGTATAGGTGGCAGGGAAGTCAGACGCAGGAGAGTCAAAATGGAGTGTAATGGAGTCTCTTTAATAGCAGACCACTAAACATACTCCAAACACTAAATGTACATGAAAAACAAAAGTGGGTACGAGGACCAGTCGCACACCTATACAGACATAAATACAACACTGACATAAAAACAATCTCTGACAAAGACATGAGGGGAAACCGAGGGTTAAATACACAACAGGTAATGAATGGGATTGAAACCAGGTGTGTAGGAAGACAAGACAAAACCAATGGAAAATGAAAAATAGATCAATGATGGCTAGAAGACCGGTGACGTCGACCGCCAAACACCGCCCGAACAAGGAGAGGCAACAACTTCGGCAGAAGTCGTGACATATTCACACTAGGAAATAACATTTTTTTGTCTGGTTCTCTCCCACTCATAAATTAAGCCTGCAAGTTGTAGGTGAGTTAAACAGGAGCAATAAAGGAGTGACTCTGCTTTGTTTAATATATGAAGGTCTTAAAGAGAGCATGCATCAGAATGACATCAGTGCATCACAGGCACATTAAATTGAAATCAGTGAATCACAGGCACATCACAGTGAAAACAGTGCATTACAGGTGCATCAGAATGAAATCAGTGCATCACAGGCACATCAGAATGAAATCAGTGCATCACAGGTGCATCAGAATGAAATCAGTGCATCACGAGTGCATCAGAATGAAATCAGTGCATCACAGGCGCATCGGAATTAAAAAAGTGCATTACAGGCCCATTGTCGTGGAAAATTATAAAATTAAACATACTATGCTGTTTTTACATAGAGAATTGTCCATTGTTATATGCTAGTGTTTTTTTTTTGTTGCTGATGCAGGCTTGTCTTGTGTGACTTAGTCATAAGTCTTGGTGTACAGATAAGAGCCAGGTGCAACCTCAGTATGTGACATCCCGTTTGTACTATCTGCAGGAACTCCTCTATGTGGAAACTTGCAGGAAGAGAGAGACAATGGTGGCAATGTCAGATATCATAATCTGCACAGACAAGCTAAACACTTTTTATATACTATGTTCACCACCCATTTGCACACATCTGCTAACTGCCACATTGACAAAGAGGTTGGACTTTTCTATAAAGATGAGCGACAACTCTGTTCGTAGCGCTTCCAACTCTGACTATTCTTAGTGATGGTTGATTGCTTCATTTTTACAAATCTTATAATAAAATTGTTGTTTGAAAGAGTCTGCAGTCTCTCTTCCTATGGAATTTCTCTGACAATTTGGCAAGGAGGATGGGATGGCTAACGCCTGCTGATTGCTCCCCGGGAAAATGCGCGCAGGGGCTGCGTTAGACTCTCCGACTAAGCAGAGCAGAAAAAGGAACCCCTTGGACCGGCAGGAGGAGTCAGTGAGTGTATACACCATTCCAAACAGACAAAATAAATTAAGGGTGAGACTGATTTTCTTTTGAACATCATAGCAAATCTTGTTCTGGGATTGGTTGTGCACATTATGTCTTTGTTGTAGCAATGACACCCCTAGTTAGAAACTTTTTTGTAGCAGAGTTAGGGGAAGGGGAATAGGGGAAGTCCTAGAAGTAATTCTAGGGCAAACACCCTGTTGAAGCAAGGTGACCCTGTTGGAGTAGGGACTTCTCCAATTGGGATCTTTTTGTTGAAGCTGAAGTATCCTGGTTAGAGACAGGGGTTGTGTTTCTCTGTTGAAGCAGAGAAGCGACCATGGGATGATATGACACGGTTTTGAGTTATGTGATCCCAGGCCAAAATCCTGAGATAGGAATATTTAATTTTTTCTGCAGTTTAGATTAAATATTGATAAAAACTTTAATAAATATAAAAATATTAATTTAAAACCTACAAATATGACATTTGCATTGGAACTACCATGTGGGTACAAAATGTAAAATGACAGAGTAATTAAAAAATATTTTGATGGAGAAGAAGGGAGACGTTCCTAACCAAATACTGTTTGTTTTGTGTGTTTGTTTTTGTTTCCTGAGTGTGTGTGTTGGCGAGCGATTTATATTATGGACAGACAATGGATGGTTTTTTGGTAATATGTGTTGTCAACAGTAAGATTTGAAGCGTGACACTGGTATAAGACATTAGGTCTCCCATACTCTCCAGTAGTAAATTGGCAGACACTTCAGTATTGGTTCTTATACAAGATATCAGGTGCCGTGACCAATTAAAAGGCACAAATACCATAACTACTCTCCGGGGGAAGTGGCTATCACTACCTTGGAAAAATGTTAAAATTGGCGTATATTAAAACTGTGAGTGAGGAAATTTAAAAACGCTGGACACCATTGAGAGAGGCGCAGAAATAACCATCATAGAAGAGGTCAACTATAGCAAAGCCATAGAGGCACTAAAAGAACCACAAGTGCATTCTACCAATTCGGCTCGAATATGGTAAATAAATGTAATCATGGATCAAATTGGGCAGCGTTTCCCTGCTGACGGAAAATTCCAATCTTATAAAGAATTCAGAGATGCTACTGTGAGTTGGCACAATGACATAAAATAAAAATCTAAAGATCAATACATCAGTGTTTTGATGTCAGTGTTCTATCAACAGAAAAAAAAAAAGACAAAACCAAGATGAGTAGATGTTTTCAGAATAACCGCACTGACCGTACTAGGCGGCAGGTAGCCTAGTGGTTAGAGGTGGCAGGTAGCCTATTGGTTAGAGCGTTGGGCCAGTAACCAGCAGGTAGCCTAGTGGTTAGAGCGTTGGGCCAGTAACCAGCAGGTAGCCTAGTGGTTAGAGCGTTGGCCAGTAACCAGCGGTACCTAGTGGTTAGAGCGTTGGGCAGTAACCAGCAGGTAGCCTAGTGGTTAGAGCGTTGGGCCAGTAACCAGCAGGTAGCCTAGTGGTTAGAGCGTTGGGCCAGTAACCAGCAGATAGCCTAATGGTTAGAGCGTTGGGCCAGTAACCGAAGGTTGCTGGATCGTAATCCCAGAGCTGACAAGGTAAACATCTGTTCTGCACCTGAGCAAGGCAGTTAACCCAGTGTTCCCCGGGCGCTGAAGACGTGGATGTCAATTAAGGCAGCCCCCTGCACCTCTTTGATTCAGAGGGGTTGGGTTAAATGTGGAAGACACATTAATACAGGTAACGAGTGGAGGATAGAGGAGCCTCTTAAAGAAGAAGTTACAGGTCTGTGAGAGCCAGAAATCTTGCTTGTTTGTAGGTGACCAAATACTTATTTTCCACCATAATTAGAAAATAAATTCATTAAAAATCCTACAATGTGATTTTCTGGATTTTTTTCCCACATTTTGTCTGTCATAGTTGAAGTGTACCTATGATGAAAATTACAGGCCTCTCTCATCTTTTTAAGTGGGAGAACTTGCACAATTGGTGGCTGACTAAATACTTTTTTGCCCCACTGTACATATTTACAATGTGACAATGATAAATATATATGTCCATTGAGGTGTGGTCAGGGTAATTGTCCGTTGAGGAGGAAAAGGGATGGGGGGATTAAACATCCATAGAGGGAGCAGCAGAGTAGTGGTGTCTATTCAGCATGATCAAATTCCAATCGCTTGGAGCGATATCGCCCATAAACTTACTATCCCCCTACATAATATCACATATTCAGAAAGGTGACTAGGGTAAATGGTAGTGTGTAGTTAAGGCTTTCCAGGGCATCTCCTCAATACCCACCCCGGATCCGGGATTATTCTCATCAGAAACGCTGACTAGAATAGCCTAGCCTAGCGCAACAGGGAATATCATATAATATAAATACATGAAATCACAAGTCCAATACAGCAAATGAAAGATAAACATCTTGTGAATCCAGCCAACATGTCCGATTTTTTAAATGTTTTACAGTGAAAACACAACATATATTTATGTTAGCTCACCACCATATCCCAAAACACAACGCCATTTTTTCACCGCAAAGATAGCTTTCACAAAACCCACAAATAGAGAGAAAATTAATCACTAACCTTTGATCAACTTCATCAGATGACAGTCTTATGACATCATGTTATACAATACATTTATGTTTTGTTCGATAATGTGCATATTTATAGCCAGAAATCGTGGTTTTACATTGGCGCCATGTTAAGAAATGGCTCCAAAACAGCCAGAATAATTACAGAGAGCAACGTGAAATACAGAAATACTCATCATAAAACATTTATGAAAAATACATGTTGTACACATAATTAAAGATAAACATCTTGTAAATCCAGGCAAAATGTCCGATTTTTTAAATGTTTTACAGCGAAAACACAACATATATTTACGTTAGCTCACCACAATAGCCCAAAATTTTCACCGCAAAGATAGCTTTCACAAAACCCACAAATAGAGATAAAATTAATCACTAACCTTTGAACAACTTCATCAGATGACAGTCTTATGACATGATGTTATACAATACATTTATGTTTTGTTTGAAAATGTGCATATTTATAGCTACAAATCGTGGTTTTACATTGGCACCATGTTCAGAAATGGCTCCAAAATATACGGAGAAATTTTAGAGAGCCACGGAATCTAACAGAAAAACTCATCATAAACTTTGATGAAAAATACATGTTGTACATATAATTAAAGATACACTGGTTCTTAATGCAACCGCTGTGTTAGATTTTAAAWAATWACTTTAGTAAAAAGCACAGCATGCAATAATCTGAGACAGCGSTCAGCCATTCTCCGCCATGTTGGAGKCAACAGAGTCAACAAAAATACGAAATAACATCATAAATATTCCCTTACCTTTGATGAACTTTCATCAGAATGCAGTGCCAGGAATCCTAGTTCCACAATAAATCGTTGTTTTGTTTTAGAATGTCCATTTCTTCTGTCGAATTAGCAACTTTGGCTAGCATGTGTAGCTCACGTGTCCATGAAGATTTGACGCAATGAACGAAAACTTCTAAATGTGATTTAGAAGTCGAATAAACTGGTCAAACTCAGTTGAGAATCAATCTTCAGGATGTTTTTCTCATATATATCCAATAACGTCCCAGACGGAGCATTTCTTCGTGTCTATCTAACGATTTGCAGACAAAGATATGACATACCCAAGTGTGTGGCCAAAAACTGTCAATATGACCTGTCACTCCAAAGGCTCTCATTCGGTCCCACATATGGCTAGACACTCCATTCCACGTTCTACTGCCTGTTGACATCTAGTGGAAGGCGTATGAAGTGCATATATATCCATAAATATTAGGCAATTGAATAGGCGATGCCTTTCACAGAGACCCATTTCAGAATTTTCACTTCCTGTTTGGAAGTTTGCCTGCCAAATGAGTTCTGTTTTACTCACAGATATAATTCAAACAGTTTTAGAAACTTCAGAGTGTTTTCTATCCAATAGCAATAATATTATGCATATCATATGATCTAGGACAGAGTACGAGGCCATTTAATTTGGGCACAATTTTATCCAAAAGTGAAAATGGCGAACCCCTATTTCCAAGAGGTTTTAAGGCTTTCCAGGGGCCTATTGTGAAGGCAAGAAACAGTTGAGACTACATTTTTGAAAGGACAACAATATACTGGAGAACTGGACTTTCAATTTCATTATAGAGCATATTTTTATATCACCTGACACTGATTAGATTAATCCTATTGAATATTTTCGACCCATATCTAAAGCCTCTCTAGGCTAGGGGGCGGTATTTTCACGTCCGGATGAAAAGCGTGCCCAATGTAAACTGCCTGCTACTCAGGCCCAGAAGCTAGGATATGCATATTATTAGTAGATGTGGCTAGAAAATAGTCTTCCACTGGATGTCAACAGTCTTTAGAAATTGGTTGATGATTTTTTTATTATTTTGTAGTCATGTTGCGCGAGTTGGAACCGGTGTTTTTCTGGAACAAACGTGCCAAATAAATGGACATTTGGAGATATAACGACGGAATTAATCGAACAAAAGGACCATTTGTTATGTTTATGGGACATATTGGAGTGCAAACAAAAGTCATGAATTATATAGTTATTTCTGAGTTTTGTGTCATGCCTGGCGGGATGAAATATGATTGTCTGTGTTTGTTTGATGGGGTGCTATCCTCAGATAATAGCATGGTTTGCTTTCGCCGTAAAGCCTTTTTGAAATCTGACACAGCGGCTGGATTAACAAGAAGTGTATCTTTAAACCTATGTATAACACTTGTATCTTTCATCAATGTTTATGATGAGTTTTTCTGTAATTTGATTTGGCTCTCTGCAATTTCACCGGATGTTTTTTGAGACAATGCATTACTGAACATAACGCGCCAATTTAAACTGAGGTTTTTGGACATAAAGAGGGACTTTATTGAACAAAACAAACATTTATAAGGTAACATGGAGTCCTGGGAGTGCCACCAGATGAAGATCATCAAAGGTTAGTGATTAATTTAATTGCCATTTCTGACTTTTGTGAGCCCTCTCTTTGGCTGGAAAATGTCTATGGTTTTTGTGGCTAGGCGCTGTCCTAACATAATCGCATGGTGTGCTTTCGCCGTAAAGCCTTTTTGAAATCGGACACTGTGGTTGGATTAACAAGAAGTTTATCTTTAAAATGGTGTATAATACTTGTATGTTTGAGGAATTTTAATTATGAGATTTATGTTGTTTGAATTTGGCGCCCTGCAATTTCACTGGCTGTTGTCAGGTTTTAAGCATAGTTGCATTTCAACAATATGTCCAGTATGTCCCTGTCACACTCATACATCACTGATGTGAACGCTGCGTGTAACACATCCGGTATCAGGATAAATAAAAAGCAAGGTCTGCTAACTTTCTTTAATTATTTTTAATTACCGCAAGCAAATGCAATTTTCGTATATACGGGCTCACTGTATCACCACGCAGGGTAAAGCAGGGAACTGGCAGGAAGTACGTAAAACAGCTGTTCTTATACCGTGATGACGAGTTCCAACGCGTCTGTTGGCCTATCACAGTAGAGGCTGAGCGCGGTTTAGACTTTGCCCAGCCTATCACCGTTACTCGGTGATAGGTCCCCTTCTTTCAGATGTCCGCATCTGGTCGTTGCGTAGATTAAATCCGTCTTGTGTCTGTCGATTCTACACTGAAACAGTTCCTAATATGGTATTGTCCAGTAATCTAACCTCCCTGGTTGGCCTAGAGAGATGCACCCCTCCCCTCTCCAGATTGACCACAGCTTTTATGGCCTGTGTTGGTCAGTCCTTACACACATCTGTATTGTTTGTGTGTGTGTGTGTGTGTGTGTGTGTGTGTGTGGTGTGTGTGTGTGTGTGTAGTGTTGTGTGGTTGTGTGTGTGTGTGGGTGTTGGGGTTTGTGTGTGTGTGTGTGTGTGTGTGTGTGTGTGTGTGTGTAACAAAACAATATGCTAACAGGCTATAGTGCAATAAACATAAATCCTAACACTGATGAAACTCTCTTCTTACTGATCTGTGTCTTGTTTCCTCTAGTACTCCAGGGTCCCAGCAGTCATTACTGATACCAGATACAAAAAAAGACAGGCCCTCCAGATCATCTACTTAACGGGTCACTCAGGGGTAGGAACATTAACTTTCACAACACCTGTTTATAGGTAAAGAGAGAACATACAGTATGTGACGTGACTGAAAACATGTCCATAGCCATTTATAGAAAATGGGGATTTGTACATGCTTCACAAAGCCAGATACTCATGCTTTAAGACATGTCTGGACATGTCAGCATTGTTCCCCAGTTGCACCACTATCATGGAGGAGTTAGAAAATGATGAGTGGCGGCATGGCAATGAACTACAATGGTGTTCAAATCCAAGGCTTGTGTAGTTACAGCGTCACAAAGCTGGCAGCCCAAAAAGCCCAGACAAAAAAAGAGTATACAGAATTTATGAGAGCATATTAGACAAGCAAAACCATGAAAAATG
Source organism: Salvelinus sp. IW2-2015 (assembly GCF_002910315.2). Classification (NCBI taxonomy): domain Eukaryota; kingdom Metazoa; phylum Chordata; class Actinopteri; order Salmoniformes; family Salmonidae; genus Salvelinus; species Salvelinus sp. IW2-2015. Next base: position 78,635,894 of record NC_036842.1, on the reverse strand, counting down.
CAGGATATAAAGGATGAATTATGAAAATTAATGTCTAAATAGAGGCAGGCAAGGCAATCAATTGCCATGATCTGACCCACAGATAATCTGTCTGACATAAGTGTGCGTGTTTTCTTCTAGCGGAAGAAGATCTATGGGCACAAACTGGTGTGCAACCCATTTAACCCCTTACACTCCTGGAAATGGTACTGTTGAAATGTTTCAAACAGAATAACCATAAAAAGCATATGCAAGGGTGGCGCAGTGGTCTAAAGTGCTAAACTCAGCAAAAAAAGAAAAAGGCCCTTTTCCAGGACCCTGTCTTTCAAAGATAATTCGTAAATTCAAATAACTTCACAGATCTTCATCTAAAGGGTTTAATTCTTATGGCTGAAGGGGCAGTATTGAGTAGCTTGGATGAAAGGTGCCCATTGTAAACGGCCAGCTCCTCAGTCTCAGTTGCTAATATATGCATAGTATTATTAGTATTGGATAGAAAACACTCTAAAGTTTCTAAACTGTTTGAATTAAGTCTGTGAGATTAACAGAACTCATATGGCAGGCAAAAACCTGAGAAGTTCCACTTCCTGTTTGGATTTTTTCTGGGGGGCCATATTTCAACCAAGCTCTTATTGAATAAAAGAGAGATATGGATGGGTTTTCACTTCCTACGGCTTCCACTAGATGTCAACAGTCAATGAACTTAGTCTGATGACTCTAATTGAAGGGGATTCGAAGGAGACAGGAATGAGTAATCACTGCCATGAGGTGCCACGCATTGAACTGGCGCGTCACGTGAGAGTGAGCTCCGTTCCTTCTCTCAATTGAAGTCGATTTAAACACTGTTTCCCGTGCTTTGTTCAATTAACCATAAACAATCTCAAACATGCACCTGTGGAACGGTCGTTAAGAACTTACAGCTTACACAGACGGTAGGCAATTAGGTCACAGTTATGACAACTTAGGACACTAAAGAGGCCTTTCTGTCGACTCTGAAAAACACCAAAAGAAAGATGCCAGGGTCCCTGCTCATCTGCGTGAACGTGCCTTAGACATGCTGCAAGGAGGCATGAGGACAGCAGATGTGGCCAGGGAAATAATTGCAATGTGTGTTACTATGAGACGCCTAAGACAGTGCTACAGGGAGACAGGATGGACAGCTGATCGTCCTCGCAGTGGCAGACCTCGTGTAACAACACCTGCACAGGGTTTACATCCGAACATCACACCTGCTGGACTAGTACAGGATGGCAACTGCGCCGATTACACTAGGAACGCACAATCCCTCCATCAGTGCTGACTGTCTACAATAGGCTGAGAGAGGCTGGACTGAGGGCTTGTAGGTCTGTTGTAAGCAGGTCCTCACCAGACATCACCAGCAACAACGTCGCCTATGGGCACAAACCCACCGTCACTGGACCAGACAGGACTGGCAAAAAGTGCTCTTCACTGACGAGTCACGGTTTGTCTCACCAGGGGTGATGGTCGGATTCGCGTTTATCATCGAAGGAGTGAGCGTTACACTGAGGCCTGTACTCTGGAGCGGGATCGATTTGGAGGTGGAGGGTCCATCAATGGTCTGGGGCGATGTGTCACAGCATCATCGGACTGAGCTTGTTGTCATTGCAGGCAATCTCAACGCTGTGCGTTACAGGGAAGACAATCCTCCTCCTCATGTGGTACCCTTCCTGCAGGCTCCTCCTGACATGACCCTCCAGCATGACATGCTACCAGCCATACTGCTAATCTGTGCGTCATTTCCTGCAAGACAGGAATGTAATGTTCTGCCATGGCCAGCATGGAGCCCCCGGATCTCAATCCCAAGGGCCATTCCCCCCAGAAATGTTCGGAAACTTGCAGGTGTTCTTGTTGGAAGAGTGGGGTAACATCTTACAGAAATAACTGGCAAATCTGGTGCAGTCCATGAGGAGGAGATGCACTGCAAGTACTTAACTTCTTGTCAATATGGGGGCGCTGTTTTCACTTTGTAGAAATCGTGCCCAAATTAAACTGCCTCGTACTCTATTCTAGCTCGTACAATATGCATATTATTATTAGTATTGGATAGAAAACACTCTAAAGTTTCTAAAACTGTTTGAATTAAGTCTGTGAGATTAACAGAACTCATATGGCAGGCAAAAACCTGAAGAGTTCCACTTCCTGTTTGGATTTTTTTGGGGTGCCATATTTCAACCAAGCTCTTATTGAATATAAAGAGAGATATGGATGGGTTTTCCATTCCTACGGCTTCCACTAGATGTCAACAGTCAATAGAACTTAGTCTGATGACTCTAATTTGAAGGGGATTCGAAGGAGACAGGAATGAGTAATCACTGCCATGAGGTGCCCACGCATTGAACTGGCGCGTTCACGTGAGAGTGAGCTCCGTTCCTTCTCTCAATTGAAGTCGATTTAACACTGTTTCCCACTGCTTGTTCAATTAACCATAAACAATTCATCAAACATGCACCTGTTGGAACGGTCGTTAAGACACTTACAGCTTACAGACGGTAGGCAATTAAGGTCACAGTATGACAACTTAGGACACTAAAGAGGCTTTCTGTCGACTCTGAAAAACACCAAAAGAAAGATGGCCAGGGTCCCTGCTCATCTGCGTGACGTGCCTTAGACATGCTGCAAGGAGGCATGAGGACAGCAGATGTGGCCAGGAAATAAATTGCAATGTGTGTACTATGAGACGCCTAAGACATGCTACAGGGAGACAGGATGGACAGCTGATCGTCCTCGCAGTGGCAGACCTCGTGTAACAACACCTGCACAGGGTTGGTACATCCGAACATCACACCTGCTGGACTAGTACAGGATGGCAACTGCCGAGTTACACTAGGAACGCACCAATCCCTCCATCAGTGCTGACTGTCTACAATAGGCTGAGAGAGGCTGGACTGAGGCTTGTGGTCTGTTGTAAGGCAGGTCCTACCAGACATCACCAGCAACAACGTCGCCTATGGGCACAAACCACCGTCACTGGACCAGACAGGACTGGCAAAAAGTGCTCTTCACTGACGAGTCACGGTTTTGTCTCACCAGGGTGATGGTCGGATTCGCGTTTATCACGAAGGAGTGGCGTACCTGAGGCCTGTACTCTGGAGCGGGATCGATTGGAGGTGGAGGGTCCATCATGTCTGGGGCGATGTGTCACAGCATCATCGGACTGAGCTTGTTGTCATTGCAGGCAATCTCAACGCTGTGCGTTACAGGAGGACATCCTCCTCCCTCATGGTTACCCTTCCTGCAGGCTCCTCCTGACATGACCCTCCAGCATGACAATGCTACCAGCCATACTGCTAATTCTGTGCGTCATTTCCTGCAAGACAGGAATGTAAGTGTTCTGCCATGGCCGCATGGAGCCCCCCGGATCTCAATCCCAAGGGCCATTCCCCCAGAAATGTTCGAAACTTGCAGGTGTTCTTCTGTTGGAGAGTGGGGTAACATCTTACAAAATAACTGGCAAATCTGGTGCAGTCCATGAGGAGGAGATGCACTGCAGTACTTAACTTCTTGTCAATATGGGCGCTGTTTTCACTTTGTAGAAATCGTGCCCAAATTAAACTGCCTCGTACTCTATTCTAGCTCGTACAATATGCATATTATTATTAGTATTGGATAGAAAACACTCTAAAGTTTCTAAAACTGTTTGAATTAAGTCTGTGAGATACAGAACTCATATGGCAGCAAAAACCTGAGAGTTCCACTTCCTGTTTGGATTTTTCTGGGGTGCCATTTTCAACCAAGCTCTTATTATAATAAAGAGAGATATGGATGGGTTTCACTTCCTACGGCTTCCACTAGATGTCAACAGTCAATAAACTTAGTCTGATGACTCTAATTTGAAGGGGATTCGAAGAGACAGGAATGAGTAATCACTGCCATGAGGTGCCCACGCATTGAACTGGCGCCGTTCACGTGAGTGAGCTCCGTTCCTTCTCTCAATTGAAGTCGATTTAAACACTGTTTCCCATGCTTGTTCAATTAACCATAAACAATTCATCAACATGCACCTGTGGAACGGTCGTTAAGACACTTACAGTTACAGACGGTAGGCAATTAAGGTCACAGTATATACAACTTAGGACACTAAAGAGGCCTTCTGTCGACTCTGAAAAACACCAAAAGAAAGATGGCCAGGTCCCTGCTTCATCTGCGTGAACGTGCCTTAGACATGCTGCAAGGAGGCATGAGGACAGCAGATGTGCCAGGGAAATAAATTGCAATGTGTGTACTATGAACGCCTAAGACAGTGCTACAGGGAGACAGGATGACAGCTGATCGTCCTCGCAGTGGCAGACCTCGTGTAACAACACCTGCACAGGGTTGTAACATCCGAACATCAACCTGCTGACTAGTACAGGATGGCAACTGCCGATTACACTAGGAACGCACAATCCCTCCATCAGTGCTGACTGTCTACAATAGGCTGAGAGAGCTGGACTGAGGGCTTGTAGGTCTGTTGTAAGGCAGGTCCTCACCAGACATCACCAGCAACAACGTCGCCTATGGCACAAACCCACCGTCACTGACCAGACAGGACTGCAAAAAGTGCTCTTCACTGACGAGTCACGGTTTTGTCTCACCAGGGTGATGGTCGGATTCGCGTTTATCATCGAAGGAGTGAGCGTTACACTGAGCCTGTACTCTGGAGCGGATCGATTTGGAGGTGGAGGTCCATCATGGTCTGGGGCGATGTGTCACAGCATCATCGGACTGAGCTTGTTGTCATTGCAGGCAATCTCAACGCTGTGCGTTACAGGGAAGACATTCTCCTCCTCATGTGGTCCCCTTCCTGAGGCTCCTCCTGACATGACCCTCCCAGCATGACAATGCTACCAGCCATACTGCTAATTCTGTGCGTCATTTCCTGCAAGACAGGAATGTAAGTTTTCTGCCATGGCCAGCATGAGCCCCCGGATCTCAATCCAAGGGCCATTCCCCCCAGAATGTTCGGAAACTTGCAGGTTTCTTGCTGGAAGAGTGGGTAACATCTTACAGAAATAACTGGCAAATCTGGTGCAGTCCATGAGGAGGAGATGCACTGCAGTACTTAACTTCTTGTCAATATGGGGGCGCTGTTTTTCACTTTGTAGAAATCGTGCCCAATTAAACGCCTCGTACTCTATTCTAGCTCGTACAATAGCATATATTATTACTATTGGATAGAAAACACTCTCAAGTTTCTAAAACCGTTTGAATTATATCTGTGAGTAAAACAGAACTCATTTTGCAGCAAACTTCCTGACAGGAGTGAAAATCTGAAATCGAGGCTCTGTTCCAGGGCCTCCCTATTAATTTACTTGAAATCTATGGATATACATGCACTTCATACGCCTTCCACTAGATGTCAACAGGCAGTGGGAGGTGGAATGGGTGTCTAGCTTGATCTGAGGTCGAACAAGAGCTCTTGGAATGACGTGACCACAATTTCATGTTCTTCGAAGGCGCGGGAGGACATCAGCATTGGCTTCTGAAAAGCGTTCGGTATAGACGGCTAATATCTCCGGCTTTGATTTTATTTTGATACACTGTGATATATCATCGTAAAGTATGTTTTTTCAATATAGTTTATCAGATTATTCAACGTTTATCGGGAGTTTTGAGTTTTCCGTTCTCTGCGTTGTGAAGATGGACATCTTCGCGCCACTTGGCTAGCTAAGGTTGCTAATTCGACAGGAGAAGAGGACATTCTAAACCCAAACAATGATTTATTCTGGACAAAAGGACTCCTGTACAAGATTCTGATGGAAGCTCAGCAAAAGTAAGAACCATTTATGATGTTATTTTCGTATTTCTGTGGAAAATGTTTAGTCTTATTTTCCTTCCTTTTTGCGGGCGCGTGCTCGCTATAACGGAAGCTGTTTTATGGTAAAGTTATTTTGTTAAATCTAACACGGCGATTGCATTAATTGCACTGGTGGCCACACCAGCTACTGACTGTTACTTTGATTTTTGACCCGACCCCCCCCCCCCCCTTTGTTCAGGGACACATTCTTCCATTTCTGTTAGTCACATGTCTGTGTAACTTGTTCAGTTGATGTCTCAGTTGTTGAATCTTGTTAGGTTCATACTAATATTTACACATGTTAATTAAGTTTGAAAATAAACGCAGTTGACAGTGAGAGGACATTTCTATTTTTGCTGAGTTTAGCTGTGTCACTAGAGATCCTGGTGGTTCGAGTCCAGGCTCTGTCGTAGCCGGCCGTGACCGGGAGACACATGGGGCGGCGCACAATTTGCCCAGCGTTGTCCGTGTTAGGGGAGGGTTTGGCCGGCAGGGATGTTCTTGACCCATTGCGCTCTTGCGACTCCTGTGGCGGGCCGGGCGCAATGCACGCTGACACGTTTGCCAGGTATATGGTGTTTCCTCCGACACATTGGTGCGGCTGGCTTCCGGGTTAAGTGGGCATTGTGTCAAGAAGCAGTGCAGCTTGGCTAGGTTGTGTTTCGAAGGGTGCACGGCTCTCATCCTCCGTACGGGAGTTGCAGCGATGAGACAAGACTGTAACTACCAATTGGATACCACGAAAAAGAGGTACAAAAATTCACATCAAAAATGTTTAAAAAATATGCATGATCATGGTAGCAATTGAAAGAGAACACTGGAGATTATGGGAAATTAACAGACCAAAGGTGAGAACACAACAGTTCACCTGACACAAGACTGAATCCAAACATTACACTTGATTTTATGTGCATTTTATATTTACTGTAATTTTCACAGCATTTGTCAACAACAAAATCTGAAAATACTCTGGATACATTCAGTAACATTTTAAGAATATTAATTTACATGTTTAAGTAGGTGCAAGATAAGAAAGAACTATTACAGGGTTTTGAGTGAGAGGTCTAACTGGTGTCTCCAAGTGGCCACACATCTCTCCAAACTGTGCACAGTTCCTAAGTAATCTCAATGCACTTCTATGATTTAAGGAAAGAGCCTTCAAATATAAGGTATTTTTTAGCTTTCCTAGTTTTGCCATTGAGTAACTGAAGCCATCACACTTGTCTTATTTTGTTTGGAACACAGCCCTGCGTCCCCATCATCAAACAATTATTCCTGTTTATGCAATCCCCAAATATTCCATTTATAAATCACACTCTGGGTCAGGTGGGCATAATTTGAAAGTGCATTCGATTACCAACATGCCTAGCTAAGTTATAAAATACAATCATACAGTGTTAGGCTTTCAAAAGGCACTTCAGGCAAATAGATTGTAATTTTGGTGAGCATAGGATGGAGTCGTGAGTGCATTAAAGTGCGTGTTCCGTGGGTATTTTTCTTCACAATACTACAAACATAGGCTCATTTTATTCAGGAAAACCCAGGGTATATCACATGTCATCCTTGTAACTGTGGATCAAACATAGTCATTGTAAATGTTGATACTTGAAATTACATAAGTTTACAAATATGGAAATGTGAAGGGCACTTTTGGACTCTTTTGTATGACGTCAAAGCGGTATTTATTATAATCCTCAACATCTCAGCTTTCAGAACACAGACTCCTCTCAATGTACAGCATTTCCCTCACTCAGACAATGACAAATGTGCCTAAGTAGCACAATTAGCAGGAGGGATGGGGGCATCTTCTTGTCACGTGCGTTGCTCAAGTTTATAAGGATCAGTCAAACCCATACAGATTTGTGAAGTGGAGTGCATGACGTCTGACGTCATGTATAGCATGTTACTGTACAGCCAACTGTGTTCCAATGTAGGTGCTCATCAATGACACAATCTGCCATTTTCAACCCGTATATGTACGTGAAGACAGATGCTGCAGTGGTGGAAAAAGTACCCAATTGTCATACTTGAGTAAAAGTAGGGAGGCAGTAGGGACGACCAGGAATGTTGGACCATTTTTCTGTCTTGCTAAGCATTTAAAACAAGTACTTTTGGGTGTCAGAGAAAATGTATGGAGTAAAAAGTACATCATTTTCTTTAGGAACGTAGTGAAGTAAAAACGACCAAAGTAGTACTATAAAATACTTTATAGTTTATACCACTGAGGCGCTGTGAGTGGAGAGGGCTACAAACTTGTGGTGGAGAGAAGAGATGTCTATAATGGGCCAATCCATGGGGCTTTTAGACTTGTTTTTTCCTCTTAGCAATTTAGGTATGGCTGTACAATTCTGCTTTCCAAGCTTCTTCAAATGCCATAAGATTGTGGCATTTTAATGTGTTTGTTATTTAAGAACTAATAAACACAATTTCATCCAAACTGTAGGCTATTATATAGTGTTCATATTGCTCATATTAGTTAAGTGTTCAGATTGGCTAGCTAATGGAAATGTTTGATCTGGCTCGGTCTGCCAGCGGTGCCACTGTGGTCTCTGATCTTTTACATGATTCATGGCCAGGTCCTAAAACGTGTGGTTCATGATTTATGGTCGTTTCACCACCAGCATGGTCCATTACTCTGCAAAAGCGTTTTGTGTTTCACTGATCTGAAGCTCAATGGTATACTCCAGGCCTTTGTGCATTATCGGCTCCAACTATGCTATTTTTTATTTTTTTTTGCATTGTTCGTAACTTGTTTTGTACATAATGTTTCTGCTACCGTCTCTTATGACCGAAAATAGCTTCTGGACATCAGAACTGGGATTACACCTCAAATTGTACGAGGAGTTCTTCTTCAATGAGTCGGCTGCCTTGGATATACTACAGACACCCAACCAGGCCCAGATCCCCGTGATTCACTGGAAAAGGACATTTTTGCGGGAAGAGATCAGGATGCCTAGTGAGGATCAGGTGACGACTGGCTAATATGTTCTTGCCTTTCGTTCTGCTAGCTAACGTTCAATCGCTGGAAAATAAATGGGATGAACTGAAAGTACGTATATCCTACCAACGGGACATTAAAAACTGTAATATCTTATGTTTCACCGAGTCATAGCTGAACGACGACATTAATTCTTGAGAATACAGGGGGTGCTATTTTCCCATTAGCATAATTTGCTCTACAGATTAAACTGCCTCTTATTCAATTATTGCTCTTACTAYATGCATATAAATAATACCATTGGAAAGAAAACAATCTCTAGTTTCTAAAACCGTTTCAATTTTGTCTCTGAGTGATACASAAGTCATTTGACAGCACTTTCCMTGACCAAGAAGWARAAWGCAAGAWGTSTATGCYMGCTTCAACGCTCTGCCTATATATGGTCRTGMCCCCTATGACCMGAAACACACYTCATTCGCCTTCCTCTGGGTGTCAAGAGGACGTCAGAGGAGAAATTCTTTGTTTATCTGGKACTGACGTGAAATAAGACCTATTTCTTTGGCGTGACCGACAACTTCCGGTTTACTGATTCGCACGAGTTGGAGCTGCAATTGTGTACTGTTTTGCTGGCGTTATGGATGAAAACTATCTCCGTGTCGAATTTTGTTTGATACATGTGACCATATCATCGTAATGTATGTTTTTTCAATATAGTTTAATCAGATTATTTGAATTTTTTTGGGAGTTTTGTGGTGTTCCGTTGTCTGATTTTATTTACGTTTGAGAGATCCGTGCCACTCGACCAGTACCTGTGCTAAATGGAGTGGGAAAGGAACAATTCTGAACGGAACCAACGACTCATCTTGACAAAGGACACTTTGATCAACATTCTGATGAAAGATCAGCCATAGTAAGACCCAATTTACGATGTTATATCATATCTGTTGTGCATGTGAACACCTGGCCGTGGGCGCCTAGCCGAATCTGCCTGGTATAGCTATGCTAATTAGCGCTACATTTTGTTTTCGTTATAAAACATTTAATAAATCTGAAATATTGTTTTGGATTCACCAGATGTTGGGCTTTCAATATCTGTACGCTGTGTATTTTTCTGAAATGTTTTAAGATGAGTAATTCGTTATATGACGTTGGTCTCTGTAATTGTTCTGGCTGGGTCAGCACTATTTCAGATTGCAGCTGCAATGTAGAACTGTGATTTATACCTGAAAAATGCACATTTTTCCCAAAAAAACTATGCTATACCATAAATATGTTATCAGACTGTCATCTTATGAAGTTGTTTCTTGGTTAGTGGCTATATATTATTTTTATTTAGTCGAATTAGTGATAGCTACTGACGCAGGAAAAACTGTTGGGAGTAAAAACATCGTGTCCTTTGCTAATGTGGTTAGCTAATAGATTTACATATTGTGTCTTCCCTGTAAAACATTTTAAAAATCTGAAATGGTGGCTTTATTCACAAGACCTGTATCTTTCATCTGGTGTCTTGGACTTGTGATTTAATGATATTTAGATGCTACAAGTTACTTGTGACGCTATGCTAGCTATGCTACTCAGTGGGGGGGTGGTGGGGGGTGCTCCCGGATCAGGGTTGGTGACTCGTGAGAAGTAAGAACAAACAGCTGGCGGGTTATAACCTCTATCGGCAGACAGAACAGCAGCCTCTGGTAAGACACGGGGCGGGGGCATAGCATTTTGTAAACAATAGCTGGTGCACAATATCTAAGGAGTCTCAACGTTTTGCTCGCCTGACGTAGAGTATTTCATGATAAGCTGTAGACCCCACTATCTACCTAGAATTTTCATCTGTATTTTTCATAGCTGTCTACATACCACCACAGACAAGGCTGGAACAAAAACTGCACTCAATGAGCTGTATTCCGCCATAAGCAAACAGAAAAACGCTCATCCAGAGGCGGCATTCCTAGTGGCAGGGGACTTTAATAACCTCTTGATGCTAGGGGTCAGATTATTATTTTATTTTTTTAAATAACGTTCCCAAGGTAAACAGACTATTTCTCAGGTCCAGATCGTAGAATATGCATATAATTTATAGGTTAGGATAGAAAACACTCCAAAGTTTCAAAAACTGTCAAAATATTGTCTGTGAGTATAACAAAATTGATTCTGCAGGCGAAAACCTGAGAAAATCTAACCCGGACGTGATTTTTTAAATGTTAAATCCTGGCGCGTCTTTCTTCCATTTATGGGGTTCAACCAGATTCCTTTTCCAATGGCTTCCTCAGGCTGTGACTAGGCTTTAGACATAGTTTCAGGCTTTTATTTTGAAAAATGAGATTTTTCAAAACTAGTCAGGTGTCCTCTGATTAGTTCCTGCGTGCGAGAGGGGTAGCTCTCCATTTTTTTTTTCTCTTTATTGAATAGGTTACGGTCCGGTTGAATAATATCGATTATGTTTGTTAAAAACAACCTGGAAAGTAAGGCCTGCGTCCATAGAGACTCATACCAGCTCTACTGGTAGTACTGCTACTGCTACTACCAGCAGTACTACACCTGCACCTGTCGACGACACAAGTTGTTCTGCTTCCACGAGCACATCCAATCTTAGCATCGGTAATTCTTCATTTGTTGTTAGCCCGGCTAGCATGGACACTGACAGTTGTGAATCTGATGCAGCTGAAGAGCTACTGCCCTTACCACACGAACAACAGACAGGGTCATTGGACCATCGAAGAGGCACAAATATGAGAACTACATTGATTTGGGGTTCACTTATATTTACATTTACATTAAGTCATTTAGCGGACGCTCTTATCCAGAGCGCCTTACAAATTGGTGCATTCACCTTATGATATCCAGTGGAACAACCACTTTACAATAGTGCATCTAACTCTTTTAAGGGGGAGGGGGGGGTTAGGAGGATTACTTTATCCTATCCTAGGTATTCCTTAAAGAGGTGGGGTTTCAGGTGTCTCCGGAAGGTGGTGATTGACCCGCTGACCTGGCGTCGTGAGGGAGTTTGTTCCACCATTGGGGTGCCAGAGCAGCGAACAGTTTTGACTGGGCTGAGCGGGAACTGTACTTCCTCAGAGGTAGGGAGGCGAGCGGCCAGAGGTGGATGAACGCAGTGCCCTTGTTTGGGTGTAGGGCCTGATCAGAGCCTGAAGGTACGGAGGTGCCGTTCCCCTCACAGCTCCGTAGGCAAGCACAATGGTCTTGTAGCGGATGCGAGCTTCAACTGGAGCCAGTGGAGAGAGCGGAGGAGCGGGGTGACGTGAGAGAACTTGGGAAGGTTGAACACCAGACGGGCTGCAGCGTTCTGGATGAGTTGTAGGGGTTTAATGGCACAGGCAGGGAGCCCAGCCAGCAGCGAGTTGCAGTAACAGACGGGAGATGACAAGTGCCTGGATTAGGCCCTGCGCCGCTTCCTGTGTGAGGCAGGGTCGTACTCTGCGAATGTTGTAGAGCATGAACCTACAGGAACGGGTCACCGCCTTGATGTGAGTTGAGAACGACAGGGTGTTGTCCAGGATCACGCCAAGGTTCTTAGCGCTCTGGGAGGAGGACACAATGGAGTTGTCAACCGTGATGGCGAGATCATGGAACGGGCAGTCCTTCCCCGGGAGGAAGAGCAGCTCCGTCTTGCCGAGGTTCAGCTTGAGGTGGTGATCCGTCATCCACACTGATATGTCTGCCAGACATGCAGAGATGCGATTCGCACCCTGGTTATCAGAGGGGGAAAGGAGAAGATTAATTGTGTGTCGTCTGCATAGCAATGAAGGAGAGGCCATGTGAGGATATGACAGAGCCAAGTGACTTGGTGTATAGCGAGAATAGGAGAGGGCCTAGAACAGAGCCCTGGGGACACCAGTGGTGAGAGCAGGTGGTGCGGAGACATTCTCGCCACGCCACCTGGTAGGAGCAACCTGTCAGGTAGGACGCAATCCAAGCGTGGGCCGCGCCGGAGATGCCCAGCTCGGAGAGGGTGGAGAGGAGGATCTGATGGTTCACGTATCAAAGGCAGCCGATAGGTCTAGAAGGATGAGAGCAGAGGAAGAGAGAGTTAGCTTTAGCAGTGCGGAGCGCCTCCGTGACACAGAGAAGAGCAGTCTCAGTTGAATGACTGTCTTGAAACCTGACTGATTTGGATCAAGAAGGTCATTCTGAGAGAGATAGCAGGAGAGCTGGCCAAGGACGGCACGTTCAAGAGTTTTGGAGAGAAAAGAAAGAAGGGATACTGGTCTGTAGTTGTTGACATCGGAGGGATCGAGTGTAGGTTTTTTCAGAAGGGGTGCAACTCTCGCTCTCTTGAAGACGGAGGGACGTAGCCAGCGGTCAAGGATGAGTTGATGAGCGAGGTGAGGTAAGGGAGAAGGTCCTCGGAAATGGTCTGGAGAAGAGAGGAGGGGATAGGGTCAAGCGGGCAGGTTGTTGGGCGGCCGGCCGTCACAAGACGCGAGATTTCATCTGGAGAGAGAGGGGAGAAAGAGGTCAAAGCACAGGGTAGGGCAGTGTGAGCAGAACCGCGGTGTCGTTTGACTTAGCAAACGAGGATCGGATGTCGTCGACCTTCTTTTCAAAATGGTTGACGAAGTCATCCGCAGAGAGGGAGGAGGGGGGAGGAGGGGGAGGAGGATTCAGGAGGGAGGAGAAGGTGGCAAAAGAGCTTCCTAGGGTTAGAGGCAGATGCTTGGAATTTAGAGTGGTAGAAAGTGGCTTTAGCAGCAAGACAGAAGAGGAGAATGTAGAGAGGAGGGAGTGAAAGGATGCCAGGTCCGCAGGGAGGCGAGTTTTCCTCCATTTCCGCTCGGCTGCCCGGAGCCCTGTTCTGGGAGTAGTGCAAAATTACTCACAACTCGATGAAACCTTCACTCTTGCAGACATTTAGAAACAAATATGACAATTTGAAAAATAATCCTCTGTAGTTTGTGTAACGGCAGCCTTCTTCCTCTTCGTCTGAAGAGAAGGTGTAGCAGGGATCGGACCAAGACGCAGCGTATTCCGTGTTCAACATATTTAATTAAACGAATAAACAGACGAAAACGTAACACTTACAAAACTACAAAATAAAAAACGTGGCAAAACCGATACAGTCCTTTCTGGTGCAGACAAAACACAGAGACAGGAAACAACCACCCACAAAATCACAACACAAAACAAGCCACCTATATATGATTCTCATCAGGGACACCGATTGACAGCTGCTTCTGATTGAGAACCATATTAGGCCGAACACAGAAACAGACAAACTACACACACAACATAGAATGCCCACCCAGCTCACGTCCTGACCAACACTAAAACAAGCAAAACACATAAGAACTATGGTCAGGACGTGACAGTTTGAGTGAGAATTAAGACGACTTTCGAGTGGTAAGACATGTATAAAAGCAACAGTGCTGGTGGAAAAGGCCAAAAGAACTATACAGACTGCCTTCATTAAAACTTCTCACGAGTCACCAACCCTGTTCCGGGAGCACCCCGCACCACCCCCCACTGAATAGCATAGCTAGCATAGCGTCACAAGTAACTTGTAGCATCTAAATATCATTAAATACAAGTCCAAGACACCAGATGAAAGATACAGGTCTTGTGAATAAAGCCACCATTTCAGATTTTTAAAAATGTTTTACAGGGAAGACACAATATGTAAATCTATTAGCTAACCACGTTAGCAAAGGAGAGGATTTTTTCACTCCCAACAGTTTTCCCCTGCGTCAGTAGCTATCACTATTTCGACTACATAAAAATATATATAGCCACTAACCAAGAAACAAATTCATAAGATGACAGTCTGATAACATATTTATGGTATTGCATAGTTTTTTTTTTGAAAATGTGCATTTTTCAGGTATAATCACAGTTCTACAGGCAGCTGCTTCTGAAAAGGTGCCGACCCAGCCAGAATAATTACAGAGACCAACGTCATATAACTAATTACTCATTTTAAAACATTTCAGAAAAATACACAGCGTACAGACATTGAAAGCCCAACATCTGGTGAATCCAAACAATATTTCAGATTATAAAATGTTTTATAACGAAAACAAAATGTAGCGCTAAATTAGCATAGCTATACAGGCAGATCGGCTGGGCGCCCACGGCAAGAACATGCCCAACAGATATGATATAACATCGTAAATTGGGTCTTACTATGGCTGATCTTTCATCAGAATGTTGATCAAAGTGTCCTTTGTCAAGATGGTTGTTGGTTCAGTTCAGAGTCGTTCCTTTCTCACTCCATTTAGCACAGGTACCGGTCGAGTGGCACGTTTCTCAAACGATACTAAAAATCTAACAACTGAACACCGCAAAACTCCCTAAAAAATCAAATATCTGATTAAACTATATTGAAAAAACATACATTACGATGATCTGGTCACATGTATCAAACAACTTCGACACGGAGATAATAATGGCCGCACAAACAGAAGACAAACGTAGCTCCAATTTCCATGCAACAAAGAACCGGAAGTTGTCGGTCATGCCAAAGATTTTGCTCTCATTTCACGTCAGTCCCAGATAGCAAGAAATTTTTCCTCTGACGTCTCTAGACACCCAGAGGAAGGCCAGTGAGTTGTGTTTCGGGTCATAGGAGGCACGACCATATATAGGCAGAGCTTTGAAGCCAGCATAAACATCTTGATTTTATGTTCTTGGTCATGGAAAGTGCTGTTGAATGACTTCTGTATCACTCAGAGACAAAATTGAAACGGATTTAGAAACTAGGGATTGTTTTCTTTCCAATGGTATGATTCATATGCATATAGTAAGAGCAATAATTGAATAAGAGGCAGTTTAATCTGTAGAGCAAATTATGCTAATGCGAAAATAGCACCCCCTGTATTCTCAAGAGGTTATTAAACAACACGGTCTCATGACGCATCAGTGAGATGTTTTGAAACAATTACTGCATACAAGCCAGTGAATTCTATGCATTATAGCTGGATGAGTCAATAGACGTGGCGGGCCTGGCACAGCTCCTGGTATACGTCCGTTACGTTTATAGTTCTTCAAACTAGGATACCAGGTGAGGATATTTTTTAAGTAATAGACAGTTTTGTGACATCAAATTGACTTTGGTGGTCAAGATGTGTTGGTATCTTTATGGTGCAAAAGCCATGACAGGGAGACATAGTGGTGGTAATGCGCGTGCAAGCAGTTACCCCCGACACTACTTGGGTACACTGCAGCATCCACCGAGAGGCTCTTGCTGCCAAGGGAATGCCTGACAGCTTGAAAGACGTTTTGAACGATCGTGTATTTTCTGCATTATGCAATGATATGGGCAGCAACCATGTAACGCTTTTACAACATACAGAAGTGCGCTGGTTATCAAGGGGAAAAGTATTGAAGAAAATAATTGAATTGAGAGACGAGCTTAAAGTTTTCTTTACTGACTGTCTCTTTAACTTGTCTGACCGATTGTGTGATGACGAGTTTCTCACACGACTGGCCTATCTGGGTGATATTTTTTCTCGCCTGAATGATCTGAATCTAGCATTACAGGGACTCCCCGCAATTATATTCAATGTGAGGGACAAAATTGAGGCTATGATTAAGAAGTTGGATCTCTTCTCTGTCTGCATTAACAAGGACAACACACAGGTCTTTCCATCATTGTATGATTTTTTGTGTGCAAATGAACTCAAACTTGTCAAAAGGTGATATAGCGAAGCACCTGAGTGAGTTGGGTGTGCAATTACGCAGGTACTTTCCCAAATAGGATGACACAAACACCTGGATTAGTTATCCCTTTCATGCATCACTTACCGATATCTGAACAAGATAGCCTCATCAAAATTGCAACAAGCGGATCTGTGAAAATATTATTTAATCAGAAGCTACTGCCAGATTTCTGGATTTGGCTGTGCTCAGAGTATCCTGCCTTGGCAAATCGGGCTGTTAATTAAGACACTGATGCCCTTTGCAACCACGTACCTATGTGTGAGTGGATTCTCGGCCCTCACTAGCATGAAAACTAAATACAGGCACAGAATGTGTGTGGAAAACGATTTAAGACTGAGACTCTCTCCAATACAACCCAACATTGCAGAGTTATGTGCATCCTTTCAAGCACACCTTTCTCATTAACATGTTTTGAGGTATTTGTAATCTTCGATGAACAAATAAGGTTTTATATGTAAGATGGCTAAATAAAGAGCAAAATGATTGATTATTTGTAACGCTCGTCCTCCTCCTCGTCTGAGGATGAGCAAGGATCGGACCAATATGCAGTGTGGGTTGAATACATAATGATTTATTAAAGAAAGACGAACACGAAGAACACTTGACAAAATACAAAATAACAAAACGACGTGAACAGACCTGTACTTGAGAACATAAAACAAGAACGCACGAACAGGAACGTACACACGAACGAACGAACGAACGAACGAACGAACGAACGAAACAGTCCCGTGTGGCACAAACACTGACACAGGAACAATCACCCACAAACAAACAGTGAGAACAGCCTACCTTAATATGGTTCTCAATCAGAGGAAACGTAAAACACCTGCCCCTGATTGAGAACCATATCAGGCTAATTGAAAAATGAACCCAACATAGAAACACATAACATAGAATGCCCACCCCAACTCACACCCTGACCATACTAAACAAAGACAAAATAAAGGAAATAAGGTCAGGAACGTGACATTATTATTATATTATTATTTGTGCCCTGATCCTATAAGATCTCTTTGTCACTTCCCATGAGCCGGGTTGTGACAAAAACTCACACTCATTCTTATGTTTAATAAATGTATCGTATAGTGTGTGGCAGGCTTACAATAATGGCAAAAAAGAATATTTGAGAGTCCACTGACCCTTGTGCTAGAGAGGGTACGCAGCTGGAGGTTGAATGTTTGAAGGGGTACGGGACTATAAAAGGTTTGCGAACTACTGTTATAGAATAAAGGAATATGTTATGGTCTCAATAGCTTCGAACAGAATAAACTCAACAGTCACTGTTATTATTTTCAAAATCTTTCAATGTTTACAACTCACCTAGTATTTTGTAGAAAAAAAATGCAGAGCTAGTGGATGGTCAAAGAACATGATTTGATAAAGCACATTGTGTTAGTTGGCAGTACTTTCCTTCCTGTGGAAAAGCTGTTTCCCTGCCAGTGAAAGGGATTGATGTGTCATTGAGCTCTTGATGTTGACTCGTGGAAGAGATTCACAAGGAGAGAGGGACATGATGAGGGTGAGAACTCATCTCTTTGATTTAAGTGAGTCAAACTCAATTATTTATCTGATCATTTGGAGCGACAAAATTATGTTACCAGACCTCGTTGTAACATCTCTAAAAGCACAGCCTGAAACACAGCAGGCCAGGGCTCCCCTCACATCAGGCCTATTACGTCCCATTTAAAAGCAAAGTAGTGAGACACAAATTGGTCCAGGCTGCTTCTCCAGCCCAAAGCAGAGTCCAATGAAGATTGGCAGTGTAACAGAGGAGCGTTTGAACTTGAAGGTGGAGGCTGCAGCTGCCACCTCTCTCCCATTCCTCTTTTCCTCAAGCCTGTTCCCATTTTAGTTACCCCCAAATTGCTTCTTTTGAACTTTAATCTGATCCAATACAGGAGAAAATAAGGCAGAATCTCCTGTGGACGAGGTGTAGACAGAGACTGAGGGGGTGTGGGAAAAACAGTGGAAGACAGTGGACTGCTTGGCATTTCTAGGACTGACCTTTCGGATGACCCCAACTCACACACAGACTCCATTTTGATTACTTTTTTACTGTATTGTGTTCTTTCATCATTTTATTCCCCCTATGTGTAAAGGAAAGATGTGTGTGTGTCTGCGCGTGCGTGCACAATTGTGCGCGTGCGTTTGTGCGTTTGCATGCTTGTGTGTGTGGCTCATTACATGGTGGCTCCTCTGGCAGCTGTGTGTCTGCAGTAGGGTGGCGGTGACGGTGGTGGTGATGGTGATAGTGGTGGTGATAGTGATGGTGTGGGTTATGTTTTAGTAAGTGGCTGTGTCTATGAATCTGTGTGTTTATTCATAATCAGTCAGTCAGTCATTCAATGTTTTATAAAGAAATGTTAGAAAGGTATAGACTTCGTACACTGTTATCCATTCACGACTGCTGATGGTTTACAATGAAACAATGTTTCCTCATGTTCTGTGAAAACTGCAGTCTAGGCATGATACAGGTACACTTATACGCATTGTAAACAGAGGGTGAGGGATTAACAATACATTTTTTGCCTGTGAGTGTGAGATGCCTGAATTTACACCTCCAGGAGGAAAGGGGAGGAATCCTGTTGAATGTCTCCGTACATACACTACCGTTAAAAAGTTTGGGGTTACTTAGAAATGTCCTTGTTTTTTAAATAAAAGCAATTTATTTGTCCATTAAAATAACATCAAATTGATCCGAAATTCAGTGTAGACATTGTTAATATTGTAAATAACTATTGTAGCTGGAAACGGATTATTTTTTATGGAATATCTACATAGGATATATATCTATCCTACCCTGTCTTTCTAAGGTCTTCGAAAGCCAAGTTAACAAACAGAGCACCGACCATTTCGAATCCCACTGTACCTTCTCCGCTATGCAATCTGGTTTCCGAGCTGGTCATGGGTGCACTTCAGCCACGCTCAAGGTCCTAAACGATATCATAACCGCCATTAATAAAAGACAATACTGTGAAGCCGTATTCATCGACCTGGCCAAGGCTTTCGACTCTGTCAATCACCACATTCTTATTGGCAGACTCAACAGCAAGGTTTCTCGAATGACTGCCAGTCAATTTGAGGATTATGGATAGAAAGCCACGGATGTCCAAGAACCAGAGGAAGCTCAGGAGAGTCCACCAGATGTAACTGGATAAGATCCGCGTATTAATGCAGAACTCGTAGCTGAATAGGAATGGTGAGATGATTCACCTTCCCAGACCCTAGGGGTTGACCATCCAGCACAGTGACCGACAACAGAATGTCCTGCTTAGTGAGAGGCACCCCCTGTTGGCAAGCTAATGTGCAATCCAGAAAACAGCCGGTAACCCCAGAGTCTATGAATGCAGAACTGTCCAACTGCCCACTGTTCCACTGCAGGTTGGCCGGAAGCAAGGTGCGTTCTGTGTCGTCAGCTGGAGACTGTATCTGACTCGCCAGTATTCTCCCGTCTACTGACGAGTCATCCCATTTCCCATCAGCTCAGGATTGGATGCACAGAAGTGTCCAGACTCTCACAGTAAAGACAACGTTGCTCGTTAATCCTGCACCTTCTCTTCAGAGCGGAAAGTGTGGTGCGTCCCAATTGCATCGGCTCCTCTGAAGGATATGAAGGGGAACCAGAGCTGAATTGAGAACTCTGACAGGGTACAGAAGAAGCAGACACAGCATAAGGCAGTGGAACAACCGAAAAATCAACTCCCTCAGCGAGACGCAAAACAGTGGAGACCACTCGGAAGCCCTCCATCCTCTCAAAATGACTTTCCCAAAGCAGGTTGTCAAACGGATGGCCAAGACGATGAGCTCATCCAGAGTGTCAGGGTTGTCCCGGGAAGCTAGTTCATCCTTGAGAACCTCGCTGAGTCCGTACAGAAAGGCTGAGTGAAGTGCCTCTGTATTCCAACTGCTCTCAGCTGCGAGCGTCCGAAAGTCAATGGCGTGGCCCGCTATGCTCCGGCTGCCCTGCAGAAGAGCAATGAGTCTTTGAGCAGCATTCCTGCCACTGATGGGGTGATCAAAAACCCTCATGTACTGGTTGAAGCTTTGCCAATTAAAACAAATGTCTGATTGCTGCTCCCATAAAGCTGTGGCCCACGCCAGAGCCCATCCTGAAGGAGATGACGTATGCTACTCTGGAATGCTCGGTGGGAAATGTTGATGCCTGCAGCTCGAAGACCAGAGATCATTGGAGCAGGAACCCATGACACCTCCCAGTTTGCCCCTCACATCGCTCCGGTGCCGGAAGATGAGGCTCTCGAAGGGAGGAAGACGCTGGGCTGGTAGGGAGTGGAGTATTAGGAACAGCCACAGGTGCAGCAGCAGTTGCTCCCGTCTGTCCTGTCTGCAGAACGGAGTTCCTAAATCATCCGACAATGTCTGCAGCCATGCCTCATGGTGGCCAATCGTAGTTCCATGGTGGGCGAGGGTTGACCATGAATGGTGGAGTTCGGCATATTCCTTGGACGACTGAGAAATCTCTGCTGGGTCCATTGTTCCAAGATGGCGTAGTAGTTCAGACGTCTTTGTCTTTGTCTTGTCGTGTCCCGTGTATATATCCTTTTTTTCCCTTCGTATATATTTCGTATATATTTTTTTATATTTTTAACCTCTGTTGTTGAAACTCTCTCCTGCAACCCGCCTCACCCAATGTGTTATGGATCTGGTATTTTCTATACTTTAGAAGAGGAACCCCCAACAGAAGCTAGCCAGCTAACTAGCTAGTAGTCAGTTAGCCAGTGCTAGCGGTCATCAACTAACCTTAACTTCTCACGAGTCACCAACCCTGATCCGGTAGCACCCCCCACCCCACTGAGTAGCATAGCTAGCATAGCGTCACAAGTAACTTGTAGCATCTAAATATCATTAAATCACAAGTCTAAGACACCAGATGAAAGATACAGGTCTTGTGAATAAAGCCACCATTTCAGATTTTTWAAATGTTTTACAGGGAAGACACAATATGTAAATCTATTAGCTAACCACGTTAGCAAAGGACACGATATTTTTACTCCCAACAGCTTTTTCCTGCGTCAGTAGCTATCACTAATTCGACKAAATAAAAATATATATAGCCACTAACCAAGAAACAACTTCATAAGATGACAGTCTGATAACATATTTATGGTATAGCATAGTTTTTTTTTTTTAATGTGCATTTTTCAGGTATAAATCACAGTTCTACATTGCAGCTGCAATCTGAAAAGGTGCCGACCAAGCCAGAACAATTACAGAGACCAACGTCATATAACTAATTACTCATTTTAAAACATTTCAGAAAAATACACAGCGTACAGATATTGAAAGCCCAACATCTGGTGAATCCAAACAATATTTCAGATTTATTAAATGTTTTATAACGAAAACAAAATGTAGCGCTAAATTAGCATAGCTATACCAGGCAATCGCTGCGCGCCCACCGCAAGTTCACATGCAAAACAGATATGATATAACATCGTAAATTGGGTCTTACTATGGCTGATCTTTCATCAGAATGTTGATCAAAGTGTCCTTGTTCAAGATGAGTCGTTGGTTCCGTTCAGAAATGTTCCTTTCCCACTCCATTTAGCACAGGTACCGGTCGAGTGGCACGGATTTCTCAAACGTATAATACAATCCACAACGGAACACCGCAAAACTCCCCAGGAAAATTCAAATAATCTGATTAAACTATATTGAAAAAACATACATTACGATGATATTCACATGTATCAAAACAAATTCCGACACGGAGATAGTTTCATACATAACGCCAGCAAAACAGTACACAATCGGCAGCTCAAATTCGAGCGAATTCAGTAAACGGAAGTTGTCGTCACGCCAAAGAAATGGGTCCTATTCACGTCAGTCCCAGATAACAAAGAAATTCTCCTCTGACGTCCTCTACAACCAGAGGAAGGCGAATGAAGTGTGTTTCTGTCATAGGGCACGACCATATATAGGCAGAGCTTTGAAGCCAGCATAACACATCTTGATTTTATGTTTCTTGGTCATGGAAAGTGCTGTGAAATGACTTCTGTATCACTCAGAGACAAAATTGAAACGGTTTAGAAACAGTAGATATGTTTTCTTTCCATGGTATTTATTATATGCATATAGTAAGAGCAATAATTGAATAAGAGGCAGTTTAATCTGTAGAGCAAATTATGCTAATGCGAAAATAGCACCCCTGTATTCTCAAGAAGTTTTAACCCGTCAACTCCTGCCAGTCTGCTCAGCCGCGATTCAACCCAGAGCATACCTGACTGCTTTTTCTCCACATCTCCGTTTCCTACCGCAAGCTCTGAACCTTTTCACCTGGATCATCGCAGCTAGCTAGCTGCTATCCGAGTGGCTACCCCCTGGCTAACGTCTCTGTCCCGAAGCAAGCACCAGTGAACCTGGAACTAGCCTCGTGCTAGGCCCATCTCCCAGCTAGCTGAAGAGGTCCAGAGGCCACTCCTTGGGCTACAATACATATTTTGCCAATTGGCCTGGACCCCTTTTACTGCCGACACAGAGCCCCGCCGATTCCATCACGACTGGTCTACCGACGTAATCCGCCCGAAGGGTTTCAACAGGCTCCTCCATCGCAACGTCCCCTGAATGCCCATCCGCTAGCCTGCTATCTGCGGCCTGCTAGCTGTCTAGAGCATATCGGACTGTAAGCTGAAGAGGACCATCAGCCAATTTCTTGGGCTACAATACCTATTTTGCCAATTGGCCTGGACCATTTTACTGCCTACACAGAGCCCTGCCGATCCAACACGTCTGGTCTGCCGACTTAACCGTCCGAGGGAGCTACAACTGCATTTTTCACTGGCTGTCCACGGGTCGCATTAACAGTGATTGATAGGCAGCTTAGCCTGCACTTCTTTTATTCAATGAATATTGGGGTAAAATACATCTATTCTTTTGTGAACGGCCATCCACAACAACCACAATCTGTAAGGTGCAAATAACTGAGAGCATCAGTGTGATTCACATAATATCTTTGTAGATATCAATAATAGGCCTAACTGATATCCGTATTGCCTGTAGGCTAAACCACTGCTGTCGTCCTTACCTCCAAACATTTATTCAAGTTGGTCTTAAAGTGCGATTAGTGCTTTTTGGAGGTCGGTTAAGTTTCAGTTTGATTATAAAAAATAAAAAATATATTTTTCGGTTTCGATAATTTTAACATAAAATGCATTATAAAATAATGACATTCAAATTATTTTAGAGCTTTTAATTGGAAATTCCAAAGCCAAAAATAGTGAACATTCCATTGCCAAAACATTGTCAGGTCCACATTAGGTAGACATCAATAGAAAAATAGGACATTACTATGAAATAACACATTATTTCAGTTATGTATATTACTTAGTTTTTTAAAATGTTTTTATTATTTTTCATTCCATAAAGTCATCATCTCATCTGTTCTCAGGGAGTAGCAGCCAGACAACATTATCTCTGTGCTCTCCATACTGTACTGTCTCTAGTCATCCTATTTAGCTAGGCTAGCCTGCCTAAGTATGCTGCCGAGCTGTCTGATGAAATATTTTTACTAGTTCTTCAAAGTAGATAAGGAATACTTTCACAAACTGTCTATATCCCTCTCTCAAATGTGTGTTGTGTACATTCCTCTCTCATGCGGTCTATGTGGTCTGTGTGTATCTAACCTAATGTAACAGGTGTAAAAGTGTATCCATCTCTGTCCAAGCCGGAAAGAATAGGCGCAATGGATTATGGTCATTGTAGTTAACTACCACGTTTCTGCTCTGAACTAGGTTGAATATTTGCTTAATGAGAACTACAACTGTCACGTTCTGACCATAGTTATTTTGTATTTTCTTTGTTTTAGTGTGGTCAGGGCGTGAGTTGGGTGGGTAATCTATGTTTTCTATTTCTGTGTTGGTTTTCTGTGTTTGGCCTGATATGGTTCTCAATCAGAGGCAGCTGTCAATCGTTGTCCCTGATTGGGAACCATATTTAGGTAGCCTGTTTTCTGTTGGGTTTTGTGGG
Organism: Salvelinus sp. IW2-2015; assembly: GCF_002910315.2. Classification (NCBI taxonomy): domain Eukaryota; kingdom Metazoa; phylum Chordata; class Actinopteri; order Salmoniformes; family Salmonidae; genus Salvelinus; species Salvelinus sp. IW2-2015. The sequence continues at coordinate 78,611,523 of NC_036842.1, read as the reverse complement.
TGGTTGTTTTCAGTCTTTGTGTGTCTGCACCAGATAGAACTGTTTCGGTTTTCACTTTGTTGTTTTTGTATTTTGAGTTGTTCACTTCCATTAAATAAGATGAACAATTACCACGCTGCGCATTGGTCCTCTGATCCTTCAAACTTCTCCTCCTCAGACGAGGAGGAAGACGACAGACGTTACAGAACCACCCACCAAAAAAGGACCAAGCAGCGTGGTAACGGGCAGCAGCAGGAGAACCAGCGATATCTGGAGAAATGGACTTGGGAGGAGATTCTGGACGGCAAGGGACCCTGGGCACAGGCTGGTGAGTATCGCCGCCCCAAAGCTGAGCTGGAGGCAGCGAAAGCGGAGAGGCGGTGGTATGAGGAGGCTGCACGAAAGGACAGGTGGAAGCCAGAGAGGCAGCCCCAAAATTTTATTGGGGGATGGCACACGGGGAAGCCAGGTAGGAGACCTGAGCCAACTCCCCTTGCTTACCGTGGGGAGAGAGCGACCGGGCAGGCACCGTGTTATGCAGAGATGCGCACGGTGTCCCCGGTAAGCAGGCATAGCCCGGTGCGGTACATAGCAGCACCTCGTATCGCCCGGGCTAGAGTGGGCATCGAGCCAGGTGCCATGAAGCCGGCTCTACGCATCTGGTCTCCAGTGCGTCTCCTCGGGCCGTTGTACATGGCACCAGCCCTACGCATGGTGTCCCCGGTTCGCCAGCACAGCCCAGTGCGGGCTATTCCACCTCGCCGCACTGGCCTGGCTACGGGGAGCATTCAGCCAGGTAGGGTTGGGCAGGCTCGGTGCTCGAGACCTGTAGTGCGCCTCCACGGTCCGGTCTATCCGGTGCCTTMTCCACGCACCAGYCCGCCTGTGGCAGCCCCTCGCACCAGCCCAGTACCACCAGTGCCAACACCACGCACCAGGCTTCCTGTGCATCTCCAGAGTCCAGTACGCCCTGTTCCTCCTCGCCCCGCACTCGCCAGTGGTGCGTGTCCCCTTCCGGTACCACATTCCGGCACCCGCAACGCACCAAGCATGCTGTGCGTCTCCAGGGTCCGTATGCCCTGTTCCTGCTCCCTGCAAGCTCCCCAGTGATGTTGTAAACCCAGCCCGATCCACCAGTTGTCCGCACCACGCACCATGGCCTACATGTGCGCAACCGACAGAGTCACTCCTGTCTGTCCAGCGCCTGCCTGAGCATTGCACTTCGTACCAGCGCGACCTGAGCTAGCCGCGTCTGTCCAGGAAGCCGCCGTGAGCTCCACGTCATGCCAGCGCCGCCTGACCTAGAACCCATCTGTCCAGCGCGCCCTAGCTGCCGCTGCTTAGGTAGAGAATGGAAGTCAACTGAACGAATCATCACTCAGCTGATGCTGGCCTCCCCAGCCACTTCCCTTCTCAACTCTAGCTCCCCATGCTGCACACAATTCCAAAGCCAGGCTATACCCCTCGCTTCCCCGTTTCTTCGTTCACCAGCACACCCCCCCATAAAACCAGTTACCTAATTTCAAGACTGAGCAATACAGCACACAGGGAACTAAGCTCTGCAACGACACACGAACACACACAACACACAACACACAACACACACCAGCACACAACACACACAACACAACCCACACACACACACACAACACACACACACACACTACCACACTAACACACACAACACACACACACACACACAACAGCACCACAAGCACACACACATGCATGTACATACGACACAAATACAACACACCCACACACACACAGCACACCACCACACACCACATTCCACTTCAAGGGATGTCAGTTGGCTCAGATAGCCAATAAGACAGGCTTAATCGCCCAATCCGGCCCTCGCCTTCCTGCAGCCCCCTATCCACGTATCCATCCTACAGCTCACTGATAATCAACTGCCTCTGTTTGAACTGAGGGCTGCCTGGATATCATTGGGAAGGGGAGATATGAGATTCAAACACTGGGGCATTAATGTCTCAATGTGCGGATAAAGTACAGCTGGGGTGAGGGATGATCGGATACAGTATGTTTCCACTGAGGCCCATGCAGCATGTGGGTAATGTTTTGCTAGGAAACACAAGCGGTGCTGCAGTTGTTTACTGTGAAACTAATGAGTGGATTTGGACCTGATACTGGACTAAGAGGCCCCGGGTTAGAGATCACAGGCAGACCGGCTATAATTTGTCTTTGTCTAACATCACGTCGACTCGTTGCAGTAACTTAGGCCGCCTTTTGTGAGAAATCGAAGGAGAGGGGAAAAAAAGAAGGAGGGAGGAAGGAAGGGGTAAAATAGAGGATAAGTTGGGAAATAGAGAAATAAAATGGAAAGAAAAGCCACATGAAGTACTGTCTTATACCAACAGCCCTCCCTAATTGAGGGAGATATTATGCTACAAAGACAGTGTAATCCTAGGTGTCGGAAAGCAATTACATGTGGCTAATTACAAAATAATTAATGAAAGTAATTAATCCAGAAGGACCAATCTGCCAAGTTGTCTGGAACTGTGGGTTTTATATTTACCTCCATTTAGACACTCCCAGATCCCCTAATTGAACTTTGTCTCTTTAACGCTAGTATGAATGTATAGTTGATATAAGGGCTAGGCCTATTCACTGTTCACCAGCCGACTCAGTAGAAGATAGGCCTGTCTCTAATGAGTGGGATCACACTGTCTCAGTAGAATATAGGCCTGTCTCTAATGAGTGGGATCACACTGTCTCAGTAGAATATAGGCCTGTCTCTAATGAGTGGGATCACACTGTCTCAGTAGAAGATAGGCCTGTCTCTAATGAGTGGGATCACACTGTCTCAGTAGAAGATAGGNTAGGCCTGTCTCTAATGAGTGGGATCACACTGTCTCAGTAGAAGATAGGCCTGTCTCTAATGAGTGGGATCACACTGTCTCAGTAGAAGATAGGCTTGTCTTTAATGAGTGGGATCACACTGTCTCAGTAGAAGATAGGCCTGTCTCTAATGAGTGGGATCACACGGTCTCAGTAGAAGATAGGCCTGTCTCTAATGAGTGGGATCACACTGTCTCAGTAGAAGATAGGCTTGTCTCTAATGAGTGGGATCACACTGTCTCAGTAGAAGATAGGCTTGTCTCTAATATATTCTACTGAGACAGTGTGATCCCACTCATTAGAGACAAGCCTATCTTCGCAAGAAGCTTCATTTTACAGCTGCTAGGCCTGCAGCTGAAAGGTGTAATTCAGTATGATACCCTGAGAGGCAACTTCTAGCATGAAGTTTTGAGAATGCTGCTGAGGAAGACTGTTAAGTGACATCCTAGCGACCTAGCCAACCAGGGGACCTTTGTTTAATGGAAGTCTTCCTCAAAGTCATAAGTTTAGAAAATATACATTATTGAAATCACAGACAGGGCAAGGATGAATTGAAAAAAGATAAATAGTTTGAACATGGCAAGGATGTAAGGGGCAGACTGGCTGTGACCGCTGGATTAATTTCACACCACATTAATGGAACTAGAGTGTGGTCAGTGTTAAGACTTCGATCCATGCATAATAATAGCTCTCAGACTAAATTTAATCCAGTCTGAATGGCCGAGTGCATTGGTAGAACTGAGCTAATCTGACATATAAGTGTCATTTGTGTGATCCGCCCAACATTTCTCTTGACCCCTCCCTCCCTGTGAGACTGAGATGAAGGGAGAATATGCCCAGTGGAACGTACCCCTGGTTGCACCTCTCCATGTTCTTATTACTGGAACATTCATTTCCTTACACCACAGTTCAAGGAAAATGCTATATTTGATCACCTAATGTATTTCTTTCTCTGTATAATTGTATTTTTCTTTTCATTTTAATTCTTCTCTCCCCCCGGATGTCTCTCCATTTAGGTCAAGGGTACGGGAGGGAGGCAAGTTGCTGTGGCGACTCCTAGCAGCTCAACTCTTCTTACTTATCAGAGGTTTTCACAAGTTGAGTGCACATATGTTCTTATTACACTGTCATTATTTTACATATTTTAGCTATTTTAAGATACCATATACATGACATACATACTATACTGTATAGGCTTACATTTATTGGAATATGTTTGTACAGTACAGTATGTCCTGTTGTCATCCCCTCTTTGTTAGTCAGTGATTAGCGAACTGCTTTTATCTTTCAGCAGCACTTGCGTCCAAATGGAATGGATAGGAATTATTTGAATACCTTCTACGGAGATTTAATGACAGATAGGATAAACAGGAGAACTGGAGAGCATCTACAGCCTTGGTATTGTGGGCACATACTAATGCCTGTGGATTATTACTCTATGCATAACCACTCAGACATCAGAGGCTTACCCAGAAGCCCACTGCTGTGTTGTATTGATGCCCACACCAAATGGATCTGACATTAACGGCTTCAGATCAGCCAGTAATGCTATTCATGGTATCTGTGGGTCCCTTTTCCGTGTGATATTATTAAGAAAATGTTTATTCATGATATCTCCTCCAAATTGTCCTTGGGAGGGCTGGGAGATTACGGCGGACCACTGACCCACGGGTTCTGAATAAACATGAAAAACAATCAGCGTTCCATTTAAAGGCGGAATGGTGTTGATGCCTCAGCCTCCAGGGGTCTCGCCAACGAATAATGAATTCATTAAAAATGAATAGAAATAAAAAATAAATTACATTGTCCTCTAAAACTCTGTCCTGTTATGTTACTCACTCCTCGCTCCCTAGTTCCCATAGTGTGGGTATACATAGGTTACTGTATGTTCCTGTACTGTAACAATCAAAGGGGGCCTACATACAATGCAGTTTGGAAAGTACGCTATAGTCCTCGAGCGTCAAAGAGTTGCCTACCCATGTGGGATGTAGGGTGACAAACTGTCACGAATTTTGCAGGACAGTTCCGCATTTTGGCCCTCTGTCTTACGTTCCTCAACCACACATTTGATAAAACCTCACATATTTTTAAAAGGTCAGCTTCTCCCATAAATCAGACTTCCTATTAATTTGTTGAGAATTGCAGTCAGGTTGAGCTTTTGACAAGATAAACACCGTTTTTTTGGTACACCCATCTAGTACCGGGTCAGAAACCCCTTTGCCTTCAGAACAGCCTGAATTATTCAGAGAATGAAAATGTTGCTCATTTGCTATCAAGGGACCGAACGTGTAACAGGAAAACATTCTCCACACCATTACACCACCACCACCAGCCTGTACTGTTGACACCAGGCAGGATGGGGCCATGGACTACTGCTGCTTACGCCAAATCCTGACTTTGCAATCAGCATGACGCAACAGGAACCAGGATGTATCTTACCAGGCAATGTTCTTCCACTCCTCAATTGTCCATTGTTGGTGATCGCGTGCCCACTGGAGACGTTTCTTCTTGTTTTTACCTGATAGGTGTGCAACACAGTGTGGTCGTTTGCTGCAATATCCCTCCGTGACATGGACCAACAAGTTGTGCATACTGAGATGCCTTTCTGCACACCACCCTTGTCCTTCGGTGTTATATGCCTGTTTGTGGCCTGCCTGCTGGCTTGCACGATTCTTGCTGTTCTACTTTGACTACTCTCATCAACGAGCTGTTTTCGCCCACTGTAATGTCTGCGTCCAACTCACACTCCCAAACACTTAGATCCCCGGAACGCAGCCCACTTTCCAGCTCACTCTCCAGATCCCAATGATAGTTTTTGCCTGCCTCACTCACAATGCTTTTTGCCTATACCCTGCCTGTACTGGTGCCATTTTGGACATACTGTGTATGACCTTCTGCCTGCCCCTGGACCCAGCTACCTGCCTCCTCCTATGGTCCCTTCCAATAAACACCTGCTGCGCTCTGCGCTTGAAACCAGCTCTTTGTCTCCTATCGCGTTCATTACACCCACATGACTGCCTTTGACTGGATGTTTTTTGTTTGTCGCATCATTTTCGGTAAACCCAGGAGGGCGGCTGTTTCTGAGATACTGGAACCGGCACGCCTGGCACAGACGATCACACCATGCTCAAAGTTGCATAGGTCACTCTTTTTGCCCATTCTAACATTCAATCGAACAGTAACTGAATGCCTCGATGCCTGTCTGCCTGCTTTATATACGTAGAAAACCAAGGCCACGTGACTCACTGTCTGTAGGAGCAAACTATTTGGTGGTGTATCACCACCTGGTACGTCAACTGCACCGCCCACAACCGCAGGGCTCTCCAGAGTGTGGTGCGGTCTGCACAAAGCATCACCAGGGGCAAACTACCTGCCCTCCAGGACACCTACAGCACCCGATGTCACAGTAAGGCCAAAAAGATCATCAAGGACAACAACCACCCGAGCAACTGCCTGTTCCCCCCGCTACCATCCAGAAGGTGAGGTCAGTACAGGTGCATCAAAGCTGGGACCGAGAGACTGAAAAACAGCTTCTATCTCAATTCCATCAGACTGTTAAACAGCCATCACTAGCACAGAGAGGCTGCTGCCTACATACAAACTTGAAATCATTGCTGCTTTAATAAATGGAACACTAGTCACTTTAATACTGCCACCTTAATATTGTTTACATATCTTGCATTACTCATCTCATATGTATATACTGTATTTTATACTACATATTGCATCTTAGCCTATGCCACTCTGTCATTGCTCATCCATATATTTATATTTTCTTATTCCATTACTTTACTCAGATTTGTGTGTTTTAGGTATCTGTTGTGGAATTTTTATATATTACATAGATTAGATATTAGATATTGCTGCACTGTCGGAACTAGAAGCACATGCAGGATCAGTTTCCACATGATCGACTGCCCTCACTCTCCCCTGGTTCTTGGCCATCCATGCTACACTCGCAATAACATCTGCTAACCATGTATATATGTCCAATACAATTTGATTTGCTTTTGATTTGAGAACGACAAAATTAAGTGAATAGCCATGTTAGACTGAAGGTAATTTCGTCAAACCTGCAAGGCTTTACATGCTTACAGTTGATCTTAATAATTATATATGTATGTGTCCCAATTTCTTTATTGAGGCTTAAAACAAATGAAAGTGATTTGCTTATTTTTACATTGTTCACACCCTTTTATACCTTAGCCCCACCCCAACCACACATGTAAACACGTGAGTCAGCATGGCATTGTCCTTCAGAAATGAGTCTCTACTTAAACCCAGCTAAATTCAGGGCAGCAATGTTTTTGAGATCTGTAGCAAGTTGTGCAGTTATCCAAAGCTACATCTTTCCAAAAATCTGTGGTAACAAAGATTGTCTATATACTGAACAGGGAAAACCCCCATTCTGTTATACACAGAAGTCTGTGACATGACAGAACAATCAGGACTCTCTTGGCATTTCCAACCATTCCATTATATCAGCCAATCATGACTAGCCAGGAAGGATCCTTTCTTTCTCCCTGTATAGCTCAGTCCTTTCTCCTTGGCAAACTAGGCTCATACGTGCATAACAGTATGATCTGGCCAACGACATTAACCCAGCAGACTTAGATCCTCTCCACCAAATCCTCGCTGGCCAAGGCGCCCTGCTCGAGCAACATGACCAAGCCCTGAAAACCCTCCTGGAGCACGTCAAGGTATTTTCACGGAGACTTTCTAACCTACAGGACCGAACCTTTGCCTATAGCTCACAACCAACCCCTAGTCCTCCTCCTCCCCCCGTGAGCCATTAGTTCCAGCTCTTGAGCGTTACAAATGCAAACTCGGAGCTTGCAGAGTTTTTTTAGTACAATGTTCAATAGTATTTGAGCAAAAGCCCTATGCTTAACCTTCCTGATTAGCTGCCTCCGTGGAGCAGCGATTTCCTGGGCCACGGCAGTGTGGGAGAGACAGTCCATCTGTTCCTCCTACTCCAGCTTCAAGGAGGAGATGGAGAAAGTCTTCAACCACCCTGTGTGCAGTAAGGATGCCGCGAAACGACTCCTGTCCCTCCGTCAAGACTGCCATAGTGTCGCTGAATTAGCGATCGAGTTTAGCACCCTTGCCGCTCTCAAAGGACAGCTCCTCGCCCGTGTCTGTGAGAGAACCGTCGATCTCATCCTGCGTGTCTCTGGAAACCACCAGGAAAAGATCAGTTTCCACATAATCGACTGCCCTCACTCTCCCCTCGTTCTTGGCCATCCCGGTTAAAGCTGCACAACCCACAAATCGACTGGAGCGCCAGAAAGGTAACCACTTGGAGTTAATTTTGTAACTCAAATTGTCTACAGTCTTCCCTTGCCCCTGCTTTGTCTGTGTCCCAGTCCATTCCAGAACCTCCGGACCTGTCATGAGTTCCTCCCGAGTATCACGATCTAGACCCTGTGTTCAGCAAGCACCCCGCCCTGTTGCTGCCGCCTCATCGGCCACACGACTGTGCCATTGACCTCCAGCCTGGAGCTCCTCTCCCCAGTAGCCGGTTGTTTAACATCTCTCGCCCCGAGCATGAGGCTATGCAGAGGTACATCTAGGATTCCCTGGCTGCAGGACTTATCAGGCCTTCTTCCTCTCTGGTGGGTGCTCTTTTGTTCTTTGTAAATAAGAAGGATGGGTCACTGAGGCCGTCCATAGACTGTTGTGGGCTGAATAATATCACAGTGAAGAACAAGTATCCCTTACCACTCATCAGTTTTGCTTTTGCCCCCCTGCATGGGGGGCAAAACTCGGCCTCCGGAATGCCTACCACCTTGTCCACATCAGAGAGGGGGACAAGTGGAAAACTGCGTTCAACACACCACTTGGCCTATTTGAGTATTTGGTCATGCCTTTTGGTCTTACTAACGCCCCTGCTGTATTCCAGAACATAGTCAAGTATGTGCTGAGGGATGTGATTGGACGCTTTGTTTTTGTCTATTTGGGTGACATTTAGATTTGTCTATGGGACCCTGAAGCTCACCAGCAGCACATTCACAAAGTTCTCTAACGGCTGTGGGAGAGTAAGCGTTTCATTAAAGCTAAGAAATGTGAGTTCCATGCTTCCTCTGTGTCTTTCCTGGGTTATATTATTGCACAGGGAGTTACGTATGGACACCACCAAGGTCATGCCAGTCACAGTGGCCTGCGCCCTCTAACCTGAAGCAGCTACAGCATTTCCTGGTTTTTTTACAGACGTTTCATCCGCAACTACAGCTGTCTGATCGCACCTCTCACCACTCTCCTCCACCTCCACTCTGTTCCACTGGACCCCCGAGGCAGAGGCTGCGTTCTTGGAACTCAAGCGTCGCTTCACTTCCGCTCCAGTCCTCACTCAGCCAGACCCATAACTCCAGTTAATGTTGGAGGTGGACGCCTCCTACACTGGGGTAGGACCTGTTCTGTCTCAACGGTCCCCCTCTGACAAGAAGCTCCACCCATGTGCATTATTTTCCAGTAAGCTCTCACAGAGAGAAACTTTGACATCGGTAACCGGGAACTCATGTGTAACGATCTTCTTCGTCTGATGAACAGGAAGGATCGGACCAAAACGCAGCGTGGTAAGTGTTCATGCTTTATTGAAAAAAACTGAACACTAAATACAAAATAACAAAGTGAATAAACGAAAATCGAAACAGTCCTGTAAAGTACTGCAACACAAAACAGAAAACAACTACCCACAAACCACAGGTGGGAAAAGGCTACCTAAGTATGGTTCTCAATCAGAAACAACGATAGACAGCTGCCAGCTGACAGCTGATTGAGAACCACACCCGGCCAAACACATAGAAATAGAAAACATAGAACAAAAACATAGAATGCCCACCCCAACTCACGCCCTGACCAAACCAAAATAGAGAAATAAAAAAGGAACTAAGGTCAGGGCGTGACATCCTGGCAGTTAAACTGGCTCTTGAGGAATGGCGTCACTGGCTGGAGGGTTCCGTACTCTCCTTCATTGTGTGGATAGACAACAAAAATATGTCCTACATCCAGACCGCCAAACGTCTGAACTCCCGACAAGCCAGGTGGGCCTTGTTCTTCTGTATATTCAATTTCACACTAATTTATCACCCCGGTTCTAGGAATACCAAGCCTGACGCCCTCTCCCGCCAGTTCACCACCGACAACACTGGTTCCGAGCCAGGTTCCATTGTGCCATCCACCTGCATCGTTGCCACCGTCTCCTGGGAGATCGATTCCCGTATGGGCCAAGCTCAGCGGTACCAGCCTGACCCTGGTAACGGTCCTAGAAATGCTCTGTTTGTTCCAGATTCTGTTCGCTCTGATGTTCTTCAATGGGCCCTTTCTACCCACCTCACCTGTCACCCTGGTATAAACTGGACCCTCGCCTTCCTGCGTTAGCGTTTTTGGTGGGCCACTATGGAGAGAGATGCCCGGGAGTTTGTCTCAGCCTGCTCAGTCTGTGCCTGGAGCAAAACCTCCACTAAACCCGGTCTGCTTCACCCTCTTCCCATACCCAGTCGCCCCTGGTCACGCATAGCTTTGGACTTAATCTCTGGCCTTCCCCCATCTAACGGTAACTTAGTAATCCTCACGATTATTGACAGATTTTCCAAAGCGGCTCACTTCATTCCCCTCTCCAAGCTTCCGTCCTCCAGGTAAACTGCAGACCTACTGGTATCCCGTGTGTTTCGTCTGCATGGCAATCCCAATGACATCTTTTATGACAGGGGACCCCAGTTTACATCCCAGGTATGGAGATTCTTCTGTTCATCTCTTGGTATCAATGTCAGTCTTTCTTCTGGATATCATCCCCAGACCAATGCGTAGACCGAACGGGCCAACCAGGAGATGGAGACTGCCCTACGCTGCATGACTTCTGCTAACCCATCCTCCTGGAGTGCTCAGCTACCCTGGGTTGAATATGCCCACAACACCCTCGCCAACGCCTCGTCAGGTATGTCACCTTTCGAGTGTGGTCTGTGTTACCACCCCCTTGTTACCTGCCCAAGAGGTCGAGGTTGCGGTCCCCTCTGTCCATGACCATATGTGCCATTGTCATCGCACCTGGAGGAAGTGTTACATCTGCCCCTGCCACACCCTCTACTTCTCATCCTGTGTCTCCATAAGCTGATGCCACTCCCCCAGTGCTCTCTCCCTCTCTCGTTGTTTGGTTGCATGTGATTGTGTGAGTGGAGACAGGTGTGCTGGAGGCAGAGCAGATCCCCACCAGCTGCAACCTGTTCCATAATTCAGACCTCTACAAATACTAAGCCATATTGTAATCTCTGCTCAGTCAGTCTACGTTTCAAGCCATTTGTTCCTGCATAGATCTTGCTATCCTGTTGTGCCTGTTTTACCTAGCCTGACTCTGCTTTTCTCTCCACTACAGTTCCGTCCGGTCTGCCTCTTATCCCTATCTCCAGTTCCTCGTCTTGTCAGTCCTGCTTCCCTGCCCTGGCTCTACGCCTTCCTTTGATTCCGCTCCGTACCTGCTTACCCTGCCCTCGCTCCCCTTGCCCCATCCTCAGAGTCTCCAGCTGTTTTTATCAACATGAGAAAGTTAATTGGAAAGTCATCGAAGTAGGCAATTGTGGCATCTATTATCTATGCAAGCTTTCTAAATATATATTTCATATCGAAAAGTCCAATGTACCACTTTTATTGGAAAAATACACATTTGAATTCAGATTTTTCAGAGGGTGTTGCAGCATCCTCAGCAGCCCTATACTTCCCACGGCTATGCAAACAAGATTTTTTGTTTACTTGTCCTAATGCCATACCGTGGACATATAACTACGTTGTATGATTTATGAATGGCAAGGATATAGGATATTGACTTCATTCACTCAGTTCAACACCTTTTATGAACTAGTTAAGCTGTCAATCAAGCACAGTAAATAGCCTATGCACCATCACTCTGTGGCTGCATATGAAACACGTGAAATAAAATAAATGAATGCACCAGAAAACAATAGCTAAGTGGATTTTAACTCATCGTTACCACATTATATAGGACGTGCGAACTGGCTCACATAGACGATGAAGGGGCATCATGCTCTCTCCCTCCGTGTAAAAATTAGACACTGTGCACACAACACACACACCAAGGTACCGGGAGGCGGTGTTTCCCTGTCATCGCCTACTTTGTGACTGACAGGCACCTGTCCTATCAATAGATCTATAGAAGATGCATACCGTTTATTCTAGCGGGAGAGGGCTCGGCTCAATTTTTTCTTGAAGAATAATAAAAAAGCAGCAAAGTTATTTTAAGTGGAAAAGTAGTCGGCTGAAAATGAATCTATAATGGGCTATTTAGCCGACAGCCAGCGCTAGTGTAAAACACTGCAATGTCCTGGGAATGATGCACAAAATCGTCCCAATGTCCTGTATTTGGGTATTTGGAATTTTGGTCACCCTAGTGATACGAAATGTATGTCATTTAAACTTTTCCATGGTATGCTCATTAATTAAATAGATTTTTTTTTTAAATGTTGCATAGTTCTTAAAGGTACCTCTCCATAGCCTCATAGTTCTTAAAGGGCCATAGTTCTTAAAGCGCCACTTTTTAAGATCATATTCATGATCTCCAGCATTAAAACAGTGTCAACATGAAATTGCACGTTTATATGACCTGTGGGTAAAAAGATAATAAGAACGTTCTTGCTTAATGTCCTTAAAACAGTGAAGAGGCGACATGCAAAGAAAAAGTTGCAAAGAAAAAGCCATATCTCAGACTGAACAAAAAAAAGAAACGATTAAGATGGGCAAAAGAACACAGACACTGGACAGAGGAACTCTGCCTAGAATGCCTGCATCCCGGAGTCGCCTCTTTACTGTTGACGTTGAGACTGGTGTTTTGTGGGTACTATTTAATGAAGCTGCCAGTTGAGGACTTGTGAGGCGTCTGTTTCTCAAAGAAGACACTCTAATGTACTTGTCCTCTTGCTCAGTTGTGCACCGGGGCCTCCCACTCCTCTTTCTATTCTGGTTAGAGGCAGTTTGCGTTGTTCGGTGAAGGGAGTAGGACACAGCATTGTATGAGATCTTCAATTTCTTGGCAATGTATCACACGGAATAGCCTTCATTTCTCTGAACAAGAATAGACTGACGAGTTTCAGAAGAAAGTTCTTTGTTTCTGGCCATTTTAAGCCTGTAATCGAACCCACAAATGCTGATGCTCCAGATACTCAACTCGTCTAAAGAAGGTCAGTTGTATTGCTTTTTTAATCAGAAAAACAGTTTTCAGCTGTATTAACATAATTGCAAAAGGGTTTTCTAATGATCAATTAGCCTTTTAAAATTATAAACTTGGATTAGCTACACAATGTGCCATTGGAACACAAGAGGGATGGTTGCTGATAATGGGCCTCTGTACGTCTATGTAGATATTCCATAAAAAAACTGCCATTTCCAGATACAATAGTCATTTACAACATTAACAATGTCTACACTGTATTCCTGATCAATTTGATGTTATTTTAATGAACAAACAATGTGCTTTTCTTTCAAAAACAAGGATATTTCTAAGTGACCCCAAACTTTTGAACTGTGTTGTACATCAAGCATTTTAGCTGATATAGCCCAGTAATACAATGTAGGGGCCATGTGAGAATCTCTGGTAATTGAACCTGTTTATTAAGTTATTTTTTATATTGCCTATAGGGCAAAAAATTGCTAGGACCATGGCTGACAAGTGAGCTACGTCACATACGCCTAAAATAACATTTTGGCAAACCCATTGTTGGGTTTGGAACCAGTTCTTGCGGTAGCGGGTGGGAGTGGGACAGAAAGCCAGTTGGTGCGGGCTGGAGCGGGATGAAGAAATCGGTCCTGTGCAGACCTCTACTGTGCAACATGACAGTGAAGTCTGTAACATTAGAGCTGTTTATTATTGTGTCAGTGTGAAAAGTAGGGAATTAGCTAGGGAAACTGACAGATCAATAACGTTACATTGCCATACTGACTAATACAAGTCACATTGAATATTGATATTCTAAAAAAAAATCTGTGCAATTTTTTGGCAGATTGTTTCATCATTTGATTGAGGTCTAGTTTGATTGAGACAAAAAATAATAGCTAATGTAAGCCAACATTTGACCATCTCTCTCTCTAACGGTACATCAACTGGCGAAAGATTGTCAAGTTAATTTACTTCTTAAATGGGCTACAAACATTTCCATACAAACATCTGCTGTTAGATAGTAATAATAGCCACCTCATATCGCTATCTGACAGATAACTAGAGTCTAGAGCTGACCTGGCTGTGGTAGCTACTCACTAGCGTAGATAATTCATTAACCTCAGACAGAGAGGGGATGACACATTAGCTAACGTTACATGTCAGTTACCATACTAGCTCAACACTGCGAATAAAAGCTAGTTTAGTTTTTTTTCTGTTAAGTTAAACAGCAGTTACCTTGCCAGCTACATCAGTCAACTAAAGAGTAGCCATGTTCTGTTTTGCTTCCTTTTACAACTCGGTGAAAGAGCGCAAAACGTACACACTATGCTCAACTCTCCCGTGCTGGTCCAGCCAGCCTTCCAGAAGCTTTGCCTTCACACAGCCTGTCAGCCCGCTCTGTGGTGTCCGCCCGATCCTAAATCCAGTCGGATAAACACTCCAAACAGCTTATCCGACCGCTCGGAGGCGTCTGCATGGTCTTAAAGCACACTGGTGCCGTGTCTTGTATCATATTCCAATTCTAAAACTGGGGATTGCAATTTCACAATGTGGGGGGGACATGTCCCCCCCCCCCGTCCCCAATGAAAGTTGTGCCCCTGGATGAGAGAGAGGAGAGACATAGACAGTGAGAGAGAGAGATGTGCTCTGACTTAAGTTTTCTGACAGTAGTTAAGAGACAGGCTCCACAGGCACTGAGGGAGTCCAGACTGATTAGGCCCCTTCTCCAAAGGTCATACCTTCTAAATGATTGAAACCTAAATGTTCCTCAATAGTCCTGAAGTCTAACCTTTTCTTGCCTTGCAGTGGATGAACCATATTACCTTTCTCTTGTTATGCTACACAATGGGCACTGAGGAGAGAACATTTTCAATTATATTGTAGAGGGGAAGTATTAATGGAAAACCCATAGAAAATATGAGTAATACGAGGGGTTACAGAAAAACGTATTTTTTTTCACTCAAAGTATGAGAGTATTTTCATCACATAATATCAATTCAGGCTGTTCGAAAGGGCATGGCTGCTACTACTAAGGACCAATTTTAAAATGGCAAAGGCCCAACTCTGCTTGTATGGTAGTGTGTGTGTGCGGGTGCGTGCGTGCCTGCATGTGAGCATGTTTTACTCTATATTGCATTATAGATTTTCGTGCATTCTTACATTGCTGTTTTGGCCCAGAGACAAAACCAAGCCACCTACTTCAGTAGCTACTGCATATCACAATGTAATTCACTTGGCACAGGATAATAGCAAACAAATGAAGCCTATAGCATTTATAATCCAGTCCAATGAGTCAAGCACACTGCCATGACTTGCACTAGGGGATAATGCAGGTCCAATAAGACTAGGGTTAAACCTGTAAGTAGTCAGAGAGATGGATTGGCCAATAGTTTGTTTATGTAAGGAAAAAATCACTGGGCAGCTCCACATCACCCCTGTCAGCACCCCAATGCTCCACGCTTTTAATGTGAGAGAAGCTCTACCTAACGCTCTGCCTAATGTCGACCTTAAGAGGCCTAACAAAATGAGGAGAAGAGGGGGAATTGAGTCTGTCTGCTGCACCGACTTCCCTTTTAGGCTCTCACATATTTACTGTCAATAAAACAGAGAGACAGAGAGGGGAAGGACTGTGGATACAACTTTCCAGAGAGGAGAGAGAGACAGTATTCACAACAGGAATAAAAAGAGTGCAAGAGACAAGGAGAGAGAGACACAGAGAGAGAAGGAGAGTGTGGATACAGAGAGAAATAGAGCGAATGAGAGCAGTGAGAGCAAAGAGGGCTGGCATGTAACTCTCAGAAGGTTTGAAACTCTGTCTGTCACCTGGAGAGCAAATTGAGTTGTGTCCACGATTCCCCGTGGGAACAGCAACCATAGACTTTTTGTCTTTTAGATCTTGACAGTAGAGTTAAGAGACCAAGCTGAGGCCAGAGCGGTGGCAGTCCCCATGTCTGAGCGTCTGGGAGCTAGAGGTGTTAGATATTCCCCGTCAGTACCCTCCAATAATAGGGACGAGACAGCTGGGGCCATGGTGTCAGAGGAGATGAATAGGGGAGCTGGTGAGGGCCCTCAGGCTCCAACCAATCACTGATAAAAAATAGTTTCTGCCTGCCTGTGCATCGACCATACAAAGCAGGTCCAATTAACTCCTCACTCACCAGATACCTGATTAGTGAACGTCTCGGTTTCAGGCTGCATTGTGTTTGACATATTGGACACGGTCAGTTAACCCTCAGCATTCAGCACCAGGGAAGGGCAGAGGTCAGGGCTGTTCGATCCACACCTGGTGAGAATGTGAAATTCCATAGTGTTCTTATTCTGAGAAGGCTCTAAATTGACCCAGTTCTAACCAGGAAACAAATGTGGTGAACCTCAAACTGAGTAGCTTAACTGTGGAATGGGTAACAGGTGCGCTATCTCGCTTTAATAGCTGGGTGCTCTGCCATATATGACAATGACTTCAAAGGAAATCCCAAGATCAAGAAACATTGGTAAACGGCAACACTCCAAAAAGTTTTTTTTTAAAGGACAAAAAGACGTCACCTCATTGCACCTTTTTCTTTTCGGCCAGGATGGCTAATGCTTTTAGGCCAGGATGGCTAATGCTTTTMGGCCAGGATGGCTAATGCTTTTCGGCCAGGATGGCTAATGCTTTTYGGCCAGGATGGCTAATGCTTTTCGGCCAGGATGGCTAATGCTTTTCGGCCAGGATGGCTAATGCTTTTCGGCCAGGATGGCTAATGCTTTTCAGCAGTTATGCCTTCATCTTCATGAGTAGCTGGCAGGTGTGTTAGTGTGTTAAGAGATGTCATTACAGGTTTATATTCTAAATGTGATTAAAATAGAATGAAATCAGTCTGATATCTGAGAACAGAAAATAGACAGATAACAGAAAATAGACGGATAGGGAGGGAGGGAGAGAAAGAGAGATTTCTCATCTTTGTCACCCCGAGCTCAATCTATTAGGTGTCTTACAATATTTTTCAAGCTAAGCATTTTTTCTCTACTACTGCAACACCTGCTTCCATAGTAAAGTATAAATCAGGTCTAGCTGAAATCCTTACACTGATTCTGAAGTGGGTGTTTCTGATGGGGATTGCCAGAGAAGGTGTGGGGCTACAGAGACTTATTCAACCATCTGAGCCCCTTGGAACCATGCGCAATCATTCATAAAACAGTTTTTGCATAAACACAATTGCAATATTCATTTGAACGAGCACCTGCCACCTGCTCTGCATTTCGTGCCACCTGCTCTGCAACACCTTTTTGGGAATGAGCCATTTAAGCATGTGTGTGTGTGTGTGTGTGTGTGTGTGTGTGTGTGTGTGTGTGTGTGTGTGTGTGTGTGTGTGTGTGTCTGGGTCATAGTACAGGTAGAGAGAGATCTAAAGTATTATGTGTTACACATGTGCATAGATTCCTCTACCCCTACATACATTCCCAGTTCCCTCTCGTCCCTGCTGGTATTGTGAGAATGAGGACAGCTTGGAACTGTGATGAGACTGACCCTGGTGTTAATGAGCTGCCTACAGATAGATGCTGCTCCTCCACGCCTGCTAATTGACACAACTGCCCTGTTCTCTGCAGCGCCACTTACCTGTGTCAATCCGAAAGAGAGTTCCCGTACCACATCTGTCATAGCCATTTGTCCAAGCCACTATTTCCTCTCCAGGGCTCTGCCTGCATTCTCATCAGCTTTCCTCAAGTGCTCTTTCATTTATCCTATCATTGGACACTTCCAAAATGTAAATGCTTCTTTTTTTTACACACATGGGCGTTGTGGTAAACTAATGCACTTGCTTGATTGTGCTCAACAATGGACAACCCAGCAATTGGAAAGTAATTATCTGGGGCAGGGGTATTAGATATCCTGTTTTGCATGTCACAGAGACTTGGGTCTTTCTGTCTGTCTGTGAATCAAATTTGGAGATGGAATTCCTACAGTAATATAATGAATGTTGTTTGACCTGTGAATTCACTTCAATCTGTCTTGCCTACTCCTTGTCATAAAAGCAGATTTAAGTGTCTTATTCACAGTGATCCTAGGAGCTAGGGTTAGAGAGTGATTCATTGCTGACTTCCTTTGCTTTCTTTATCCAAACAAACAACATGCATTGTATTGGTTTAATTGTGACCTATTAAAAAGATAGATGGTCATATTGGCAGTTTTTCTACTTGTGTTTTCTTGCAGTGTCGATAAAACACATTTGGCTTCCGCTCAAGGCCATTTGGGGGGAATTTGGTGGTACTGACTGAAGACCTGTGATGCTGGTCTGCTTTTTAGAGTGGGTCAAAGTGTGGGTGTTTGTTGTGGGCTTGCTCATCCTTCCTAAAGCTCCATTGTTTTACTGGATTTGCTATATACTATACATGTAATTCCATCAAAGGCTGGGTGTTGTAAATTCCCCAGCTTGGTTCTGGAGGATGACTATCTCTGTGGGCTGTGAACCCTGAAATGCCTGAGCAGACTCATATATTATTATACACTATTATACAGTACCAGTCAAAAGTTTGGACACACCTACTCATTCAAGGGTTTTTCTTTATTTTTACTATTTTCTACATTGTAGAATAATAGTGAAGAAATCAAAACTATGAACTAACACAAATGGAATCATGTAGTAACCAAAGAGGTGTTAAACAAATAAAAAAATATTTTATATTTCAGATTCTTCAAATTAGCCACCCTTTGCCTTGATGACAGCTTTGCACACTATTGGCATTCTCTCAACCAGCTTCATGAGGTAGTCACCTGGAATGCATTCAATTAACAGATTGTGACTTGCTGAAAGTTAATTTGTGGAGTTTGATTCCATCTTAATGCGTTTGAGCCATCAATTGTGTTGTGACAAGGTAGGGGTGGTATACAGAAGATAGTCCTATTTTGGTAAAAGACCATATTATGGGAAGAACAGCTCAAATAAGCAAAGATAAATGACAGTCCATCATCCTGGAATGAGTAGGTGTGTCCAATTTTTGACAAGTACGGTATACTGTACAAAAGTATTGGACACCCCTTCAATTAGTGGATTTTGGCTATTTCAGCCACACCCATTGCTGACAGGTGAATAGAATCGAGCACACAGCCATGCATCTCCAAATATTGGCAGTAGAATGGCCTTACTGAAGAGCTCAGTGACTTTCAACGTGACCGTCACAGGATGCCACTTTCCAACAAGTTCCGTTTGTCAAATTTCTGCAATGCTAGAGCTGCCCCAGTAAACTGTAAGTGCTGTTATTGTGAAGTGGACTGGCGAGTGCTGAAGCGCGTAGCGCATAAAATTTGAACACTCACTACCGAGTTCCAAAACTGGTCTTGAAGCAACGTCAACTATTTTTAGGAGCTTCATGAAAGGGGCTTCCACGGCCAAGCAGAGGCCTGGAGTGGTGAAATACGTTCTCTGGAGTGATGAATCACGCTCATCATCTGGCAGTCCTACGGATGAATCTGGGTTTGGCGGATTCAGGAAACCGCTACCTACCCAATGCATAGATGCCAATTGTAAAGTTTGGTGGAGGAGGAATAATTGTCTGGGGTTATTTTTCATGGTTGGGCTAGGCCTTCGTTTCACTGAAGGAATCTTACGCACTACAGCAGACAATGACATTCTAGACGATTCTGTGCTTCCAACTTTGTGGCAACAGTTTGGGGAAGGCCCTTTCCTGTTTCAGCATGACAATGCCCCCATGCATAAAGCTAGGTCCTTATGGCTTGGGGGTAGAAGCTGTTAAGGAGCCTTTTGGTCCTAGACTTGGAGATCCGGTACCGCTTGCCGTGCAATAGAAGAGAGAACAGTCTATAACTTGGGTGATTGGAGACTTTGACAATTTTTTGGGCCTTCCTATGACACCGCCTAGTATATAGGTCCTGGATGTCAGGAAGCTTGGCCCCAGTGATGTACTGGGCCGGACGTACTACCTCTGTAGCGCCTTCCGGTCAGATGCCGAGCAGTTGCCATAACAGGCAGTAATGCAACCGGTCAGAATGCTATCGATGGTGCAGCTGTAGAACTTTGAGGACCTGGAGACCCATGCCAATTTTTTTCAGTCTCCTGAGGGGGCAAAGGTTTTGTTGTGCCCTCTTCACAACTTTCTTGGTGTGTTTGGACCATGATAGTTTGTTGGTGATGTGGACACAAGGAACTTGAAACTATCCACCCGCTCCACTTCAGTCCCGCCAATGTTAATGGGGGCCTGTTCGGCCTTCCTTTTCCTGTGACCAACCTGGCTCGATTCGGTTTTATGTAGCAACATTTGAAATAGTGTTTTTCACATTGGATAAAAGGAGAGACTCAGGGCTAGAAAGTGGTTTATCATACACTACAGTTGAGGAACAATGGGAAAGTCATTTTGATAAACTTGCAACCTCACTTCTGAGAAAATGGCCCTTGAGTGTTTTGGTAAACCTACTGGAGAGCTCTTCTTTGCCTACACCCATTCAGCAGCATTCACACCCTCTTAAGCCTTCGTCCAACCCATCTATTTAAGGATTCACATGTGTGGCCATATCCTAAACAACGAAAGACTTCAAGACTAAAGACTGGTTTATACTACGGGTGTATTCGTAAAATCTATAGTGCGCTCCGGCAATCGAAATTCTGAGCGTTTCACTCTCGGAGCATTCAGAGCGCACACTGGATGCTCTGGCCGGGAAATAGGGTTGATCCGAGCGTTCTGACCTTACAACAGCAGTCAAGCCCCCAAGCTAACTGGCTAATGTTGGCTGGCTACTTCCATACACAAAGAAAAGCTCACTCTGACAATTGTTCTCGCCTTGGTGTTATCCAGAGCATTGGTGATTGCAACTGTGCTGCAATTTAATTACGTTTTTTTTTACTGACGTTTACTGACACCGGCCATATTCAACGGATGTTTGTAAATTCGTCAGTTATTCTACGCTCTGTCGCACTCAGACGAGAGTGCTCTGAAATCAGAATAGATAGCCAGAGCGAATTTACCAGCTACGTCTATTGACAGTTGTCTTAGTGACATCATCAACATTCTACTGAAATGGTTACTTGCATATTGGAGTCTTTTGTTTAGACATGTAGCTAGCTAGCTAAACAATGAACCATAATCCCAATAAACCCAACGTTACTACCCTGCATGAATTTGCAGGTAGTTAACCAACCAGGTTCAATGTTTACTAGCTAACATTAGGCTATAACTAGCAATGCAAATGGCTCTGAGATACAAATAATATTACTACACAGATCATACATGTAACGTTAGCTAGAGAGCAAGCCAGCCTAACAGTGCGCTTTAACTTGAAATTAAAACGACTTTGACAAAATTAGAAACGTGTAATATCTGAAAAGGTTGCTAGCTAGACTATTTTACCCGTATACATGGATGGACGCTTCTACCTCTCTGTCACAGATGCCATGGTATTTGCTCTTAGTTTGAAGATGTAATCCGGAGACAGGTGTTTTATACAACAGCCTTCTGTGTTCTCTTTTCAACTCTCTGCATATTTGCAATCAAACGCCAGAATTTCTCCATCTCCTTAACTATAATACTCGAATTCCACCAGGCATTCCACTGATTTCAAAACTCGGTCCTCCAGAAAGTGGAGTGCAACACTTTTGCAGGTATACTACCTGATATATTTTTTTAAAAGCAGCATTAGAAAGGATTACCTAAACATGCTGACCAGCTCATGTTATAGACAGAACCTTATTACATGGCAGATCAATCCGAACTTATCTCTCGGCATGTCCAGCCCATCCATTATCTCAGCCAATCATGGATAGCGGGAATCTTCCTGTATTTTTCTGTGGCTAAGCCAACTAGGCTCGTATTTTTTGTATTTTTTTTTGTATTTACAGATAGCATACAAGTTTGTTTTTAAGGCACATGTTCCAAAAGGTATTTCTGCCAAAAAACGCATTTTGATTTAAAAAAAGTTTACTATCAAATGGCTCTCCTGTGAAGTAGTGACACGCGACATATGCCTAGTTTCCTGAAACGAGTCACAAATGGGTTGTAGAGATTGGTGTGGAAGAACTTAACTGGCCTGCACAGAGCTCTGACCTCAACCCCATCGAAAACCTTTGGAATTATTTGGAACGCCGACTGAGAGCCAGACCTAATCGCCCAACATCAATGCCCGACTTCACTGATGCTCTTGATGCTGAGTGGAAGCAAGTCGGCGCAGGAATGTTCCAACGTCTAGTGTAAAGCCTTCCCAGAAGAGTGGAGTCTGTTATAGCAGCAACAGGGGACCAACTCCATATTAATGCACACGATTTTGGAATTAGATGTTCGAAGAGCTGGTGTCCTTTTTTTGTCATATAGTGTACATTACTCATTATTTCACATAGATGCCCTCTGCTGCCGCTCAGCTTCTTGCCACAGAGATAATATTCTGGATGGCTTCACAGTAAGAGCTCAGTGTACGTGTGCGCGTGTTTGCGTGTGTGGTGTTTGTGACTGCACAAGGACCGCCTGTGAAGTCTGGGACGGTAATTCACATTTTATGGACAGAAAAGTGAAGTGTGTAAAGTTCAACAAAAATATTACCAATAATGAACAGAGGCGATGACATTTTAATCAAAATGGGCCTCCAATGTAAAAGCAGTATTGTTGACACAGATGTTTAATTTATTTTGTGCATTTTTTCCTTTGTGTTTGTACCCCCAACCATTAATTGTTGCAGAGAAGACAAATGGATTTCTGCTTGTTTTAGATGAAGGTCAATTAAAATAGGCACATGGAGGAATTGTTACACTGTGTACATTTCTTAAAAAGTTGTCCACTTTATGTAATTTTTACAGATTGTCTTATATTATGAATAATTTTAAATAGCTATTTTAATGCCTGGTAATATTTGCTCTGTAATCGCTACTCAAACCATCTACATTGAAAGTATATTTTTTTATGAAATAGAAAAATGTCTGCTCCAAGTGATGATGGAATACTTTTTTGTTGTTGTTGTATTTTACCCCCTTTTTCTGATTCTTGTCTCATCGCTGCAACTCCCCAACAGGCTCAGGAGAGGCGAAGGTGGAGTCCTGTGTCCTTTGAAACATGACCCGCTTAACCGCGCTGCTTAACACCCGCCAGCCCGGAAGCCAGCCACACCAATGTGTTGGAGGACAACCGACCAGGGTCAGCGTGCAGGCACCTGGCCCACCACAAGGAGTAGCCAGAGCACGATGAGCCAAGTAAAGTCCCACCGGCCAAACCATCCCCTATCCTGGATGACGCTGGGCCAATTGTGCACCGTCCTATGGAACTCGCGGCCACGGCCAGTTATGGCACAGCCCGGGAATGAACTCAGGTCTGTAGTAACGCTTCTAGCACTGCACTTAGACTGCTGCGCCACTCAGGAGGCCCGATGATGGAAGACTTAAATCAAATGATTAACATTATTTGCAAAGCTACATTGAGTACGCCAGGACCAAGCACTTTGAGAGATGATTGAAACATAGCATATTTCAGAGTATAAACTGAAACGTGGAATGCCAGGCATTGTATTTACTCACTAAATAAAGTGCATTCGGAAAGTATTCAGACCACTTGACTTTTTCCACATTTTGTTACGTTATAGCCTTATTCTAAAATGAATTAAATTGTTGTTGTTTTTTCTCATCAATCTACACACAATATCCTATAATGTCAAAGCGATTTTTTTGCAAATTTGTTTAAAAAAAACTAAAACAGAAAAACGTATTTACGTAAGTGTTCAGACCCTTTACTATGAAACTAGAAATTTAGATCAGGTGTATCATGTTTCCCGTGATCATCCTTGACATGTTTCTACAACTTGACTTGAGTCCACCTTTCCTCCATTTTAGAATAAAGCTGTAAAGTAACAAAATGTGGAAAAAGGGAAGGGGTCTGAATACTTTCCGAATGCACTGTAAGCAGTCCCTCCTCTTCACTATGATGTTGCTTGTGGCAGGTAAAATACACTAATTTTGTTTTCCCAAATCACCCTCTGAAATAGTAATGCTTGACTTTTATGATATCTGGCAGTGTGGTGGAAACAATTTCTATAAAATGTGCCCTTTTAAAATAATACTTCTCAAAGAAGCAATAGCATTTGATAAACTCCAAAGCCAGTTAAAAACTACAAATACTGCAGATTGCAGGGGCTATTGCAAAAGCTATGTGGTCTGATTGCTGTGATATCATAAGAATAATAATTTCAGATATGAACAAGGTACAATACTTTTAAGAAAACACATTGGTGTGATTTCTGATGATTTATTTTATTAATTTCTCAGCATACCAGATGGAAGCAAGACAGATCAGAGAAGATGACATTCTCTGAAAGACGCCATATGACTATTTCATATCTTAGAAATATCACATACTGTACATATTTGGATTAAAGGAGGAAGAGCCCCCCAGGCTGTCAGGGCGAGTTGCCCGTTTTGGACTTTGCTTTGAACAATCACTGGACTTAGTGGGGGTAGTGGGCCTGCTCCCACCATCACTCACCCACTCCCTGCTGCCCTCAATGCTCTGTAGCAGGACATTCTAATGCACTATCAAAGTCAGATAGCTCACATCTGATGAATGAAAATAAAAGAGGTAGAGGTAAAGAGGAGGGGAGAAAGTAAGAGATCAATCCAGAAGTTTTTTCCATACAAAAGTGCTATAAGATCAGAGCTGATCAATGCTTCTTTCATTTATCGTTTTTCAAAGTTCAGGAAGCATTGTCATGCTAAATTTAAACGGAATCTGCAAGAACAGTGAAAGAGAGAGAGCAAGAGAGAGAGAGAGAGGTGGAGGATGTGAAATCAGGCCGCCCATGTGGCAGGCAGCGATAGACAGCTTAGAGATGGATGGCGCTGAAAGCGAGAAAGTCTCAGTCGTAACGGCTCATCTGATGTCCCTGTCACACTGACACAAGTAGATGCTGAGATAAAGATTTTTTAACCGCGACCCTAATGTACTTTCACCACCACAATGACTGAGGAGAGAAGATGAAACCCACTGGGCACACCATGTCATTTCAACATGGAGAATTGTGTAATATTTGGTTGATACATTGATAAATAAGATTCCAACCTATTTTCGCCCACTCCCCAAAAAAATCTTAAAGTTTGTTAAATTCCCAATGTGTTATCATGATGCTTTCAACCATCTAAAAGCAAAACCAAATTCCAATGGAAAATCAATGTCTGATCTAGTGTCCGAATGGCCGATTAATTAGGGCCGATTTCAAGTTTTCATAACAATCGGAAATCGTTATTTAAAAAAAAAAAAAAAATTACACCTTTATTTAATCATTATTTAACTAAGTCAGTTAAAAACACATTCTTATTTTCAATTACGACCTAGGAACGGTGGGTTAACTGCCTCGTTCAGGGGCAGAACGACAGATTTTTACCTTGTCAGCTCGGGGGATTCAATCTGGCAACCTTACAGTTAACTAGTCCAACGCTCTAACCACCTGATTACATTGCACTCCACGAGGAGCCTGCCTGTTACGTGAATGCAGTAGAAGCCAAGGTAAGTTGCTAGCTAGCATTACACTTATCTTATAAAAAACAATCAATCAATCATAATCACTAGTTAACTACACATGGTTGATGATATTACTAGTTTATCTAGCGTGTCCTGCGTTGCATATAATCGATGCGGTGCATATCGTTGCTCCAATATGTACCTAACCATAAACATCAATGCCTTTCTTAAAATCAATACACAGAAGTATATTTTTAAGCCTGCATATTTAGCTAAAAGAAATCCAGGTTAGCAGGCAATATTAACCAGGTGAAATTGTGTCACTTCTCTTGCGTTCATTGCACGCAGAGTCAGTGTATATGCAACAGTTTGGGCCGCCTAATTTGCCAGAATTGTACGTAATTATGACATAACATTGAAGGTTGTGCAATGTAATAGGAATATTTAGATTTATGGATGCCAATCGTTAGATTAAATACTGAACGGTTCCGTATTTCACTGAAAGAATAAACGTCTTGTTTTTGAGATGATAGTTTCCGGATTCGACCATATTAATGACCTAAGGCTCGTATTTCTGTGTGTTATTATGTTATAACTAAGTCTATGATTTGATAGAGCAGTCTGACTGAGTGGTGGTAGGCAGCAGCAGGCTCGTAAGCATTCATTCAAACAGCACTTTCCTGCATTTTGCCAGAAGCTCTCCGCTGTGCTTCAAGCCTATCAACTCCCGAGATTAGGCTGGTGTAACCGATGTGAAATGGCTAGCTAGTTAGCAGGGTGCGCGCTAATATCGTTTCAAATGTCACTTGCTCTGAGACTTGGAGTAGTTATTCCCCTTGCTCTGCATGGGTAATGCTGCTTCGAGGGTGGCTGTTGTCGTTGTATTCCTGGTTCGAGCCCAGGTAGGAGCGAGGAGAGGGATGGAAACTATACTGTTACATACTAAAGTGCCTATAAGAACATCCAATAGTCAAAGGTTAATGAAAAACAAATGGAGAGAGAAATATAGAGAGAAATAGTCCTATAATTCCTATAATAACTACAACCTAAAACGTCTTACCTGGGAATATTGAAGACTCATGTTAAAAGGAGCCACCAGCTTTCATATGTTCTCATGTTCTGAGCAAGGAACTTAAACGTTAGCTTTCTTACATGGCAATATTGCACTTTTACTTTCTTCTCCAACACTTTGTTTTAGCATTATTTAAACCAAATTGAACATGTTTCATTATTTTTTTGTGGCTAAATTGATGTTATTGATGTATTTTATTGTGATATCACTGTGCTTTCAACCATTTAAAAGAATAAGAAATTTCTAATTTCAAATGGGAATACAATCATAGATACAGTTATTGTTTATTAATACAACAATTTAATGTGTAATCACTGAGCTTCATCTAATGGCACAACCAATTTACAATTGAGATTATTTAAGTGCAAGTGGTCAATGCCGTTTGTAATTATATAGCAGTTGTGAAGATCTCCACAGACCTGCGACATTTGAATGCTATTTTGAACAGGCACACTTTCCATGATTGCTGAAGAAGACATTTATTATTACAGTAACATCAAAATGTGTCCAGGGATGTGTTACTAATTTTAAAGTAAAAAAAATACTGTTACATTAGTTTGTAATATAGCCTTATCTTTAGGCTATTTACTGTATTCAAAAGTCATATTGAATTGTGTTTGGTTTGCAATGCAACCAACTATTAACATTTAAAGGAGATCTAATGTATCTACTGGTTGGATAGTTCCATCTGAGCCACTGGCTTAATCAGTGGTGTATTGGTGCCTGGAGAAGTGGATATACAGTCCCAAAAGGCCCCCCCGGCAGAGGAAAGGCTCCCTGTGTGAAAAATTATATGAAGAACAGTGACATACAATATGAATGTCCTAAAATGATACATCCCATATGTGACACACCACCTGGATTCAGTGTTATGTAGCAAAATGTGAAATGGTGTGTTTTACATTGGATAAAGGTAGAGACTCAGAGCTACAAAATGGTATATCATACACTCATTTGAGGAACAATGGGGAAGTAATTCTGCTTTGAAAGATGATCAATCAACTTGTTAACCCACTTTTGAGAGAATCGCCTTTGAATGTTTTGGTATCTAGTGAAGAGCTCTTCTTTGTCTACACCCATTCAGCATCGTTCACACCCTCTTAAGATTTAGCCCCACCCATCCTGGAGCACTCTCAGAACGCACACTTGATGCTCTGGTCGATGATTTGTTTACATCTGGACAACATGAAAACAGCCAAACCAGCTCTGCTGGCAACAATTTCATTACGCTTTTTTGCAGACGTTTACTGACACCGGCCATATTCAATGGGTGTTGTACACACGTCACGTAACATTAGGTGACGAGCCAGCCCGCTAACGTTAGCTAGTTTAACAACAATGAACAAAGTGCCATCAATGCCTAACATTAGGCTCTAACTAGAAAAGCAAACAGCTCTGGAAAACAAATAATAATGTACGCTAGGGAGCCAGCCAGCTAACGTTAGCTAGCTAACAGTACACTTTAGTTTAAGACATATAGCTAACGTAAACTCACGTAAACTCGTACATCGCCTTGGTCCGTACAATTGTCCTTATTTTAGGGCCCCAAAAACGTAATACTTCCAGATCAACTGTAATGTCAATACCATTGTAATGCACAACTTCTCCCCTTTCCAACAGAATCAATCACATGACCTAAACGCTGCCCGTTTCTGCATAATTCAAGCAGGCAATGAGCCCCGTCGGGTCTTTTTAAAAATGGCGGGTGGGGAAGCGAAACTAATGAGTGATAGTGAGAAGGAGAGATGTTGTGTGGGAAAATTGCTTTTTTTCACTCGATCTGTCCAACTTATCACCTTATCGCCTCTAAAATGTAAATAAAACAGTATAAAGAGTTTATATAATGTGTCATTACATACCTATTTGAAGGTTTGTGTCGAATTTGAATCGCGTTTTTAGGGCGATGCTAAAGTGATCTTAAAAGTAAACAGCGGCTTTGAGAATGGTGATCGCATGCAATGATGATACAAAAAATGACTAGGTTTCCCCCCCTTTCCCCTGTCACTGTCCATTTCTTGTTTTTAAACGATGAGAGAAGTGCTACACCTGGTGGAGAGAGATTGTAAGGCAGAAATAGTTGCTTTATGCGTGTTGTACGTTACGACATGACACGTCACGATGTAACGGAGGGTCCGTTTTTTCAACTTTTCTCCAATACTATAGAGCCATTACCATGTCGATCAACGCTTGAATAGAAACCTAGTTCACACCCCCGATTTTGAAGTCAACACAGTCGCTACAGTCCCATTAGTTTTCTTTGTAGCCTCGTTTGAATGTTGCGGTTGCGCACATTTGTACGGAATGGGGTGAGTTTACGTTAGCTAGAGAGGTAAACAATGAACCTAGCTAGGTAAACAACGTTTAAGATCATACACGTCAAGTAACTTTAGCTGACAAGCCAGCCAGCTAACGTTAGCTAGTTAAACAACAATGAACAACATGCCAACAATGCCACAGTGCTGGGACTAACCAACCAGGTCCGATGTTAGCTAGCTAACATTAGGCTCTAACTAGAAAAGCAAACGGCTCTGGGAAACAACTAATAACGTCAGCTAGGGAGCCAGCCAGGTAACGTTAGCTAGCTAGCTAACAGTACACTTTAGCTTGAAATGAAACCATTTTCTGTCAAAATTAGAAACGTGTAATATCTGAAAATGTAGCTAGCTAACGCTAGACTATCTTACCTGTATACATCATCATGCATGATGGACGCGTCTCCCTGTCAGGAATGTCATACCATGGTTGCCCTTAGTTTGAAGAAGTAATCTGGAGTAATCTGTTTTCTCCATCTCTTTAGCTATCATACTCTAATTCCACTGATTTCAAAAACCTGATCCTCCAGAAAGTGGAGAGCAACAGTTATGCAGCTCCATTACACAATAAAACATTTTAAATCCCGCGTTCCACAGGATTACCAACACAGACTGACATGCTCAAATAGACAGAAGCCTTGAATATGGCAGACCAATCCGAACTCCTCTCTCGGCATGTCCAGCCCACTCATTACCTCAGCCAATCATGGCTAGGGGGAAGGTTGCCAACTTTTTCTGTGGCTTAACCAACAAGGCTCGTAATATAACAATTGTATTCGTATTTACAGATTGCATACAAGTTTGTTATTAAAGCACATAAAAGTTCACATGTTCGAGAAGGCATTTCTGCCCAAAAATACATTTAGATAAAAAAAAAAAAAATTACATTCAAATGGCTTTCCTGTGAAGTCGAGACTTGCGACATACACCTAGTTTCCTTAATCGGGTCACATATTGGTCTGTCACAGTCAGGCCAACCCAAGCTGTACTGTGCAAGTAGGTGAACAGTAGTCCAACTGTACTATTGAAACAGGTAGATGAGGCTGTCAAATTAGTAAAAAATTCACAGGTGCAAAATGCTCTCAAAGTCACAATTTTTTAAATGAAAAACAACAAAATTGGATGTTCTAAGTCCTTAACAATGCTTAACCACAGCAGGAGACTACTTTTGAGGTCTGGGAAAAATATAATAAATTGTGATTTTTAAATATACAGTGAGGGAAACAAGTATTTGATCCCCTGCTGATTTTGTATGTTTTCC
Organism: Salvelinus sp. IW2-2015; assembly: GCF_002910315.2. Taxonomy (NCBI): domain Eukaryota; kingdom Metazoa; phylum Chordata; class Actinopteri; order Salmoniformes; family Salmonidae; genus Salvelinus; species Salvelinus sp. IW2-2015. Next base: position 78,581,455 of record NC_036842.1, on the reverse strand, counting down.
CACTGACAAAGAAACTATCAGTCTATAATTTTAATGGTAGGTTTATTTGAACAGTGAGAGACAGAATAACAACAACAAAAAATCCAGAAAAACGCATGTCAAAAATGTTATAAATTGATTTGCATTTTAATGAGGGAAATAAGTATTTGACCCCCTCTCAATCAGAAAGTCTTTTGGCTCCCAGGTGTCTTTTATACAGGTAACGAGCTGAGATTAGGAGCACACTCTTAAAGGGAGTGCTCCTAATCTCAGTTTGTTACTTGTATAAAAGACACCTGTCCACAGAAGCAATCAATCAATCAGATTCCAAACTCTCCACCATGGCCAAGACCAAAGAGCTCTCCAAGGATGTCAGGGACAAAATTGTAGACATACACAAGGCTGGAATGGGCTACAAGACCATCACCAAGCAGCTTGGTGAGAAGGTGACAACAGTTGGTGCGATGATTCGCAAATGGAAGAAACACAAAAGAACTGTCAATCTCCCTCGGCCTGGGGCTCCATGCAAGAGCTCACCTCGTGGAGTTGCAATGATCATGAGAACGGTGAGGAATCAGCCCAGAACTACACGGGAGGATCTTGTCAATGATCTCAAGGCAGCTGGGACCATAGTCACCAAGAAAACAATTGGTAACACACTACGCCGTGAAGGACTGAAATCCTGCAGCGCCCGCAAGGTCCCCCTGCTCAAGAAAGCACATATACATGCCCGTCTGAAGTTTGCCAATGAACATCTGAATGATTCAGAGGACAACTGGGTGAAAGTGTTGTCGTGAGATGAGAACAAAATGGAGCTCTTTGGCATCAACTCAACTCGCCGTGTTTGGAGGAGAAGGAATGCTGCCTATGACCCCAAGGACACCATCCCCACCGTCAAACATGGAGGTGGAAACATTATGCTTTGGGGGTGTTTTTCTGCTAAGGGGACAGGACAACTTCACCGCATCAAAGGGACGATGGACGGGGCCATGTACCGTCAAATCTTGGGTGAGAACCTCCGTCCCTCAGCCAGGGTATTGAAAATGGGTTGTGGATGGGTTTTCCAGCATGACAATGACCGAAAACACACGGCCAAGGCAATAAAAGAGTGGCTCAAGAAGAGGCACATTAAGGTCCTGGAGTGGCCTAGCCAGTCTCCAGACCTTAATCCCATAGAAAGTTGGTGGAGGGAGCTGAAGGTTCGAGTTGCCAAACGTCAGCCTCGAAACCTTAATGACTTGGCGAAGATCTGGGACAAAATCCCTCCTGAGATGTGTGCAAACCTGGGGCCAACTACAAGAAACGTCTGACCTCTGTGATTGCCAAGGGTTTTGGCACCAAGTACTAAGTCATGTTTTGCAGAGGGGTCAAATACTTATTTCCCTCATTAAAATGCAAATTAATTTATAACATTTTTGACATGCGTTATTCTGGATTTTTTTGTTGTTATTCTGTCTCTTACTGTTCAAATAAACCTACCATTAAAATTATAGACTGATAATTTCTTTGTTAGTGGGCAAACGTACAAAATCAGCAGGAGATCAAATACTTTTTTTCCCTCACTGTAGTTACCCTTTCATTCAAGTGCACAGGGACATAGCACTGTTGTTTGCTTAGTAGTGTTTCTGTAGCACATGAGATGGTGTTTGCAAAACAAATGGCCACTGGATTGATGTAAATAATCATGATATCCTTCTGAAAGGTAAGCAAAGGCTACTTTGTGGCTCAGTTGTGCACCAGGGCCTCTCACTCCTCTTTCTATTCTGGTTAGAGACAGTTTGCACTGTTCTGTGAAGGAAGTAGCACACAGCGTTGTACAAGAACTTCAGTTTCTTGGTCATTTCTAACATGGGATTGCCTTTATTTCACACAACAAGAATAGACTGACGAGTTTCAGAAGAAAGTTATTTGTTTCTGGCCATTTTGAACCACAAATGCTGATGTTCCAGATACTCAACTAGTCTAAAGAAGGCCAGTTGTATTGCTTCTTTAAGCAGAACACAGTTTTCAGCTGTGCTAACATAATTGCAAAAGGGTTTTCTAATGATCAATTAGCCTTTTAAAATGATAAACTTGGATTAGCTAACACAACGTGCCATTGGAACACAGAAGTGATGGTTGCTGATAATGGGCCTCTGTACGTCTATGTAGATATTCCATTTAAAAAATCTGCCGTTTCCAGCTACTGTAGTCATTTACATAAAAAATATCTACACTTTATTTCTGATCAATTTTATGTTATTTTAATGGACAAAAAATGTGGTAGTGTAGATTTAATCAATTTTAGAATAAAGCTGTAACATAACAAAATGTGGAAAAAGTAAAGTGGTCTGAATACTTTCCGAATGCACTGGATGTAGCCCATGTTTTCGATACTGTTTGGCCAAAAAGAGTAAGACATACAATACTCTTTTTGAACAGACAGCATCAAAGACATGGGCTACAAATACATGTTCTCTGCCTTGATGATGATTGCAGTATTATCAGCGGCACCTGTCTTTTTTCTAAATAATTGTGTATTGTATCCCCCTAGACTAGAGTCTAAGGGCCCAGCGCCGGGTTTCTACTAAGGTAACATATGAAATTGTTTTAAGATGATCATACCAAGGATCATTTAGCTATTTAATTTAGAATTCAATGACCCTTTAGTTATAACACAAACATGTTTTAATAAATAATGCTGTTCCATTTTATAAAAAAAAAAAATTAATTATATTTTAGTCATTTAGCAAACACTGTTAACGCTAGGCTACCTGCTGTCTGTTTTAACAGCTGAATGTCGCGTTTTTATTTCATTTTATTTATTTCGCCTTTATTTAACCAGGTAGGCTAGTTGAGAACAAGTTCTCATTTACAACTGCGACCTGGCAAAGAAAAAGTGTTTACTGTGTTACAAAAGTTATATTGAATTGTGTTTGTTTGTCAACAACAGTTTGTCTATAAATTAATGTGTGATAGATATGTTTAATTCAAGTCTCCATTTCAACCAAAAATCTAAGTTAATTAATCGGACTAAATCAAATCAAACTTTAAATGCACTTTAAATACAGTTTGATGTGCCTTCATCATATTCTTTAACTTTGGTTGAAATGGAGACTATATTTTTTAATACCTTGTAGATTCCATTTGAAATTACCAAAGTTTGAAACACTAAACACACTGAATTGAATTTAAACAATAACTGTTGATGAATTCCCAATTGCTATGTAGGCATAAATAGATCATTGATGATATCAATCAATCAATCAAATGTATTTATAAAGCCCTTTTTACATCAGTAGATGTCACAAAGTGCTACACAGAAACCCAGCCTAAAACCCCAAACAGCAAGCAATGCGATGTAGAAGCACGGTGGCTAGAAAAAACTCCCTAGAAAAGCAGGAACCTAGGAAGAAATCTAGAGAGGAACCAGGCTCTGTGGGGTGGCCAGTCCTCTTCTGACTGTGCCAGGTGGACATTATAAGATTAAATGGCCATTTAACCTTACGATTGTTCTTCAAGATGTCCAAACGTTCATAGATGACCAGCAGGGTCAAATAATAATCACAGTGGTTGTAGAGGGTACCACAGGAGTAAATGTCAGTTGTCTTCCCATAGCAGAGCATTCAGAGGTCGAGACAACAGGTGTGGTAGAGAGAGAGAGTCGATAAACAGCATGTCCGGAACAAGGTAGCACCCTGACCCGGTGAACAGGTCAGGGTTCCCTAGCCGCAGGCAGAACAGTTGAAACTGGAGCAGCAGCATGACCAGGTGGACTGGGGACAGCCAGGAGTCATCAGGCCAGGTATTCCTGAGGCATGATCCTAGGCCTCAGATCCTCCGGGGGTGAAGGAAGAATGGGAAAGAGAGAGAATTACAGGGAGGCATACTTAAATTCACACAGAACACCAGATAAGACAGGAGAATTACAGCAGATATAGCAGATATAACAGACTGACCCTAGCCCCCCGGCACATAGACTATTGCAGCATAGATACTGGAGACTAAGACAGGGGTGGGTCAGGGGGCACTGTAGGCCTGTCTAACGGATATCAACAGAACACCAACTTTCTACCCTGAGACGAGGTTGAGTATAGCCCACAAAGAACTCCTCCATCGCACGAGCCTGAGGGAGCGCAAAACCAGACTAGAAGATCACGTCTGTGAATCAACCCACTCAAGTGACGCACCCCTCCTAGGGACGGCATGGAAGAGCACCAGTAAGCCAGTGACTCAACCCCCGTAAAAGGGTCAGAGGCAGAGAATCCCAGTTGAGAGAGGGGAGCCGGCCAGGCATAGACATCAAGGGCAGTTCGTCACTCCAGTGCCTTGCCATTCACCTTAGCACCCATGGGCCAGACTACATTCAATCATAGGACCTACTGAAGAGATGAGTCTTCAGTAAAGAAGGTTGAGAACGAGTCTGGGTCTCTCACATGGATGGGCAGACCATTCCATAAAAATGGAGCTCTATAGGAAAAAGCTCTGCCTCCATTTGTTTGTTTAGAAAATCTAGGGACAAAAAGGAAGCCTGCGTCTTGTGACTGTAGCATACGTGTACGTACAGTATGTATGGCAGGAACAAATTGGAGAGATAGGTAGGAGCAAGCCCATGTAATGCTTTGTAGGTTAGCTGTAAAACCTTGAAATCAGCCTGAGCCTTAACAGGAAGCCAATTGAGAGAGGCTAGCACTGGAGTAATATGATAAAAATCTTGGGTTCTAGTCAGGATTCTAGCAGCCATGTTTAGCACTAACTGAAGTTGATTTAGTTCTTTATCCGGGTAGCCGGAGAGTAGAGCCTTGCAGTAGTCTAATCTACAAGTGACAAAAGCATGGATTAGCAGTTCTGCATCATTTTTGGATAAAAAGTTTCAGATTTTTGCAATGTTACGGAGATGGAAAAAAAGTGGTTGTTGAAATATTCTTGATATGTTTGTCAAAAGAGAGATCAGGGTCCAGAGTAACGCCGAGGTACTTCACAGTTTTATTTGGGACGACTGTACAACCATCAAGATGAATTGTCAGGTCCAACAGCAGATCTCTTTGTTTCTTGGGACCTCAGAGTTTAAAAGTAAAACATTTGCCACCGTCCACTTCCTTATGTCTGAAACACAGGATTCCAGGGTAGGCAATTTTGGGGCTTCACCATGTTTCATCGAAATGTACAGCTGTGTATCTTCCGCATAGCAGTAAAATTTGACATTGTGTTTCCGGATGACATCAACCAAGAGGTAGAATATATAATGAAAACAATAGTGGTCCCGAAACGGAACCTTGAGGAACGCCTGAACTTACAATTGATTTGTCAGAGGACAAACCATCTACAGAGACGAACATATCTTTCTGACAGATAAGATCGAAACCAGGCAAGAACTTGTCCGTGTAGACCATTTAGGGTTTCCTAATCACTCCAAAAGAATGTGGTGATCGATGGTGTCAAAAGCAGCACTAAGATCTAGGAGAACGAGGACAGATGCAAAGCCTTGGTCTGACGCCATTAAAAGGTAATTTACAACCTTCACGAGTGCAGTCTCAGCGCTACGTTGGGGTCTAAAACCAGACTGAAGCATTTTGTATATATTATTTGTCTTCAGGAAGGCAGTGAGTTGCTGCACAACAGCTTGTTTGAAAACATTTGGAGAGGAATGGGAGATTCGATATAGGCCAATAGCTGTTTACATTTTCCAGGTCAAGGTTTGGCTTTTTCAAGAGAGGCATTATACCTGCCACTTTTAGTGAATTTGGTAGACATCCGTTGTATAGGGAGATATTTATTATGTTCAACATAGAAGGTCCAAGCACAGGAAGTAGCTTTTCAGTAGACGGTTTAGAGGCCACTATTTTCATGAATGTATCAAGAGATATAGGATTAAAGAACTTGAGTGTGTCCATTGATCCTAGGTCTTGGCAGTTCTGTGCCGACTCAGGACAGCTGAGCTTTGGAGAAATACCCAGATTCAAAGTGGAGTTCGTAATTTGCTTTCTTGATCTTTCCATCAAAGAAGTGAACGTTATCCTTTCTTGTTGAATTCTGCTTTTTACTTAGCTTTGCGACAGTGTCAAACATTTTAATTTGGATTGTTCTTATTCTCCTCAATTAGGTTGGAAAAATAGGATGATCGAGCAGCAGTGAGGGCTCTTCGATATTACACAGTACTGTCTTTCCAAGCTAGTCGTAAGACTTCCAGTTTGGTGGAGCGCCATTTCCATTCCAATTTTCTGGAAGCTTGCTTCAGGGCTCGGGTATTTTTTGTATACCAGGGAGCAGATTTCTTGTGACAAATGTTTTTTGTTTTTAGGGGTGCAACTGCATCTAGGGTATTAAGCAAGGTTAAATTAAGATCCTCAATTAGGAGGTTAACCGATTTTTGTACTCTGACGTCCTTGGGTAGGTGGAGGGAGTCTGGAAGGGCATCTAGGAATCTTTGGGTTGTCCGAGAATTCATAGCATGGTTTTTGATAATCTTTGGTTGGGGTCTGAGCAGATTCTTTGTTGAGAGTGCAAACTTAATAAAATTATAGTCCGATAGTCCAGGATTTTGAGGGAAAACATTTAGATCTACAATATTTATTCCATGGGACTAAACTTGATCCAGGGTATGACTGTGGTAATGAGTAGGTCCGGAGGCATGTTGGACTAAACCCACTCAGTCGATGATGGCTCTGAAAGCCGTTTGGAGTGGGTCTGCAGAATTTTCCATGTGAATATTAAAGTCACCAAAAATGTGAATATTATCTGCCATGACTACAAGGTCAGATAGGAATTTACGGAACTCCGTGAGGAATGCTGTATACGGCCCAGGAGGCCTGTAAACAGTAGCTATAAAAAGTGAATGAGTATCCTGCATAGATTTCATTACTAGAAGCTCAAAAAACGAAAACAGTCTTTTTTTTGTAAATTGAAATTTGCTGTCATAAATGTTACCAAAACCTCCACCTTTGCGGGATGCGCGGGGGATATGGTCACTAGTGTAACCAGCAGCAGAGGCCTCATTTAACACATTAAATTCATTAGGCTTGAGCCATGTTTCAGATAGGCAAATCACACCAAGATCATTATGATCAGTGATTAGTTCATTGACTATGACTGCCTTGGAAGTTAGGGATCTAACATTAAGTAACCCTATTTTGAGATGTGAGATATCACAATCTCTTTCAAAAATGACAGGAATGGAGGAGGTCTTTATTCCAGTGAGATTGCTAAAGCGAACACTACCATGTTTTGTTTTGCTCAACGTAGATCGAGGCACAGACACATTCTCAATGGGGATAGCTGAGCTGACTACACTGACTGTGCTAGTGGCAGACTCCACTAAGCTGGCAGGCTGGCTAACAGCCTGCTGCCTGGCTTGCACCCTATCTCATTGTGGAGCTAGAGGAGTTAGAGCCCTGTCTATGATCATAGATAAGTTGAGAGAACCCCTCCAGCTTGGATGGAGTCCGTCACTCCTCAGCAGGCCATCCTTGGTCTTGTTTGTGGGTGAGTCCCAGAAAGAGGGCCAATTATCTACAAATTATATATTTTGGGGTAGAAAACAGTTTTCAATCAGCGATTGAATTGTGAGACTGCTGTAGAGCTCATCACTCCCCCTAACTGGGAGGGGCCAGAGACAATTACTCGATGACGACATCTTTCTAGCTGATTTACACGCTGAAGCTATGTTGTGCTTGGTGACCTCTGACTGTTTCATCCTAACAACGTTGGTGCCGACATGAATAACAATATCCCTATACTCTCTACACTCGCCAGTTTTAACCTTAGCCAGCACCATCTTCAATGTTGATTTAACCAGTTTGTGCACACACACGTGTTCCATTATGTGCCTGTGTGTGTGTTTCCATGCTACACATTTCCATGTTTGTCCGTTGAGGCTAAAGAAGGCTGTTCAGTCATAGCTGTCACTCAGGGGCGACATTTAAAACGAGAGAAAGACAATAGAAAATGATTTCTTTAATATATTTTAGATTAAGGGTTAGTCAGTGTGAAACATCACATCTTTTACTTCCTATGTAGCGCTCTGGGGGAGCAGACTAAATCTGATGTGCTAGCTGTCACCTAAACAAATGGAAGGGAGGGAGGACTAACCTCCCCCTGTTATTGAGGGCCCTCTTCTTCGAGACGGAGTGCCAGGGTGATAATGATCAAATCAACTCACACAAGATGAGCATGGTTTTAAAATGAAACAAGTCCATCAGAAAACACAATAACGTAAACAGAGGGAAAAACATTCCTGTATTAAAACTGACAGCCGTGCACAAAGTCAATTCTCACCTATACTGTATGTACATTTACAGGCAAGTATAATGAACCTTTTGTTTGGGGTGTTAATGCAAAGGTATAATGAACCATTTCAATGTATCAAGCCATAGTGAACATAATGTCATAATCATCCTTCAAGCTAATGATATGATTTGCGTATGGTGTATTTACTTAAATGTAAAAGCATTACAAGCGATAGAATTTTGCTCACCCAACTGTGTCGCAATTTCATAGTGGTATTAAACTTACACTATCTGGCAATGATTTACCCGAACACACTAAAGGTGAGCCTTAGATGAACACGTTAATGTGCCTTGCATCATCAAATTACATTTAACACTCATATCAAATACATATACAGTAGCTAGCTTGAAATATTATGGTATGGTATGCAATTGTAGTGAAGCACATGACCAAGTGCCATTGTGGCACCATCTCTGCAGTTGAATGGATCACTATGATATTGTGATGCCGCAGTAACTTTCCCTATAGACATATGATTGAAAATACAGTAGCTTCTGGCTACCAGAAAAAATCCATGATGAGGATGGTTGTGTTTATCTTCTTGCTGTCATTGCCTCCCCACTGACACGCACATACACACACAAAATACGCTTTATTTTTCCTCCTTTTGAGAATGATTACTTTTCAAGCATCACTTTTGCGAGAAAACAGGTTGATGAGCCTGAAAGGATCAATATTATCCTAGTAGCTAAGCAGAGTGTGATGGACTAAACGCTCCTATTTGTAACCTTTTTACAATGCCCCTAATGTCTGCCTTGGAAGATCACCTTATTGATCCAATGAAAGGGCTGGGGAGGCACAGTAATTCTGTTTCCCCACATGAGGGATCTGCAATTTTCCCCTAAATGGGAAAGGTCTCTGGGATCAAGGCACAATGGGGTATAAACACACGGCTGCAGAGAAAAACCATGCTATCAGCAGTGCCAAAGGGAAAACTGTACAGGCTATCCATTCTAAAAACACTGGCTTCTCTGCTGGAAGCTATCACAGTGCAAATGAACCATTGATCTTTATGAGAACTGGCTTGTTTGCCAAAGGGGACCTGCAGATGCTTGATGTTCTACAGCAGTGAGAACAGAGAGATGCTACTCCATCCATATCCAGTGGGTTTCAGTGTGTTTGCATCAATAGCACTGGAGAGGCAGTAGCGGAGCTCTAATCCATCCATGGGCCCCCACGCAGCCAGCATATCAAACAGGCCACCCCAGGGAGAGGGGGAGAAATGACAAAGCTAGCACATTTGGCTCCTTGGAAGTTGTGGGATAGCACGTTTTAGGTTTCACATTGGTTCTGGGAACGAATCCATACATCTCCTGACCGGTGAAACTGCATTATAAAAAAAAAAGAAATATGTTCTGAGAACGAAAGTGAACATTTTGTCTGTTCTGGGAATGTTTATTTTTAGGTTCCAGAGAGGTTCTGAGAAAGTTTTCCTGTTGTCACGTTCTGACCATAGTTCTTTTGTATTTTCTTTGTTTTAGTGTGGTCAGGGCATGAGTTGGCTGGGTAATCTATGTTTTCTATTTCTGTGTTGGTTTTCTGTGTTTGGCCTGATATGGTTCTCAATCAGAGGCAGCTGTCAATCGTTGTCACTGATTGGGAACCATATTTAGTTGTTTTTGTATTTGAAGTGTTCAGTTTTTTGGTTTATTATTAAATTAAGATGAACACTAACCACGCTGCGCTTTGGTCCTCTCCTTCTTCCACCGACGACAGCCGTTACACCTGTGAGGTTTTATTAAACTTTTGAGAACAGAAATAGGTTATTTTAAATAAAATTCTGAGAACATGTTTCAATAACAACATGTTTCATGCAAAAACATGTATTTTTTATGGTGGCACGTCGTCAGTGAAATTCAAACCTATGACCTTCTGATCTTTATCCATGGAATTAGTCCACTGCAGTACAAGGATGATCTAACATGCTATGTTACTTTTTTACTCATTCAAAGCTGTTCGTTTTAGTCTATTCAAACAGACCTAATTTCAAAGGAAACAAGCACTCATTAAGATCAAGTGTGACTAATTAGATTGCTCGGCCAACACACCTGAACACACTTAGAGGATAAAGTTTGTTGATGCTGAGAACGGAATGTATATGTTTTTAAATAACATTCTTAGAATGTTATGTTGAAGTACTGAAATTCCCCCAGAATAATGTTGTTTCTTAATGTCTTCTGAACATTCTGAGAACATTACCATAAATAGTACCATGAGAAAACATGCTGAAAATGTTATACTGAAGTACTAAAATTGACACAGAAGAACTTTGTTTCTTAACGTTCTCTGAACATTCTGAGAATATTACTTGATATAGAACAATGAGAAAATGTTATGCGGAAGTACTGAAAATTCCCACCTAAGAAACATATGCTTCACAGAACGTTATGTGCTAGCTGGGTAACCTGCACCATTCCAATAACGTTGTGTGAAGGTTGTATGCAAAACAAGAGAAAGACAGAGAAAGAAGGTGAGGAGGGAGATATACAGTAGAGTGGGAGAGAGTGGGAAAAGCTCGACGGGGGTCTGGCCAACGCATCGGGCGGAAAAAATGTATAAAATCCTGCAGTCTCACTCCACTACTTTTATTCATTTGACTCTGATTAGGTCTGACAATGGATCTCTGCCATTATGTGCTAATAAAAAGAGGCGGGTGGTAGATAGGGCGCAGGGGTAATGGCATCCCACTCCTCTGTCTAAATAAACTCAGCGGTGACAACCTCTCAAAGGGACATGAAGAGTGACGTGCCCTGAGCATCACCGCCGTGGAGGTATTGTAAACACGACCACAACAGTCCCTCCCCAGCACCATCCCCAAGTAACAGAGGTCACGACACAATACACTTGGGCCATTACTGATTTAATTGTTTGAGTTGTTTTCTAAACAGACATTTCTCAGGGGACTAAGGAAGTAGATCTAGTTTTGGCCCCTGGGAAGGTGGAATCACAGATGCCATGTCACTGAATTTATTGTTGGATGGTCCTTAGTTATTTATCTTTTCACTCTCTGAGGCTGTAGCCTTCACTACTCCAGTGGGTTCAGGTAAAGCATTAGCCCTTCACGGAGCTGTATGCTTTGAGATAGTGCCTATACCGTCCCCAGTCACCCAGAAATTATGGAATAAATGGATTCTGACCTCCGGTGCCCCAATGAGTTACAGGCTATGTCCTACCTGTGGCTTTACACCTCTATAAACACTATAGCACTCCAATACTGCAGCGCTGACACCAGAGGAGGCAGGTGGGAGGAGCTTTTGGAGGACATGTTCATTGTAATGGCTGGAATGGAATCAATGTAAAGGTATCAAACATGGAAACCACATTTATTGTTACATTTATTCCATTCCAGGCATTATAATGAGCCCGTCCTCCTATAGCTACTTCCACAAGCCTCCTCTGGCTGACACATCCGGGTCACTTCTTTTATCTCTCTCTCTCTCTCTCTCTCTCCCCCCCCCCCCCCCCCCACCCCCTCAATCTAGTATCTACAGTAACACTGTACCACACCCAAACCACAAATGAAGGTCGGGGGGGAGTTGGCTGTAGAGCTGACAGGTATACAAATGGCTTTCTTATGTGATGTGTGTTCACTGAACTCCGAGGGCAGCTTTGTTTTTGGAATTTTCTAGGTGATTTTGTTGGGTTTCAGAGTTGTTGTTTTTATAGCTTTCACCCACGGAGAATCTTGTTTGAAAAAAGCCTACCAACGACCTATCTACCAATCTCACAGCACTTCAAGCGTGACAATGTAATCGATTTACATTAAACCCAAGCAACTGTAAAGTTATTTGTTGCGATACATTTAATTTAGGGATGATGTAGCTGCATTGAATGTCACTCCTAAAGCCCAGTGATTGTGATGGGGAATGGATAGGACTGAGAATGTCACCACACTTTATAAAGAGAAAGACATTCATTCAAAACAACCTTTTCCTGAGGCAGAGATCAGATGTGACACGTGACACACACAGCGACACACACACGCTGTCTTTTGTGAGCTCCCTATCATGGCCACTGGTTCCTATTCTTAATTAAACGTGGCTGAGGCAAGGGCCCTTGACGCCATTCCAGACAACATCAATTGCACCTTTCTGTCTTTCTCTGTATGAATGGAGATTTGATTTTTGTTACAATTCTGTGAAACCGTTCCAACACTTTATGGCAACACTGAGAAGAAACAGAAGAAGCAAACAATCACACACCCACCCTTCACAGTGATGCCCACCTCAGTCCCTTCGCTCTGCTCTCACACAGTTAAACTGGCAGTGAACCACCATGAGGGGCATTTTGTATTGCTGTCATGTGAGACCTGCACATCACAATGTCTACACTGTCTCTTTCTAGCTTATTCACTCTCTCCCACATGAAATCCACTCCAGCAAGTGCCATATGTGTTGGTTTTAACTAACTTCGACACTCACGGGACTTTGATAGTTGAACGATGTAATATTCACAGTTGAGCGCTTTGTGGTTGTAACTCTGAGCTGTGCCACGTCAACAAAGAAGACGGCACTGGAATTGAAGCTCCCTGGATGTTCCTGAGTAACAGATTTAGCTGTAGGAGAATGTAATACATTTCTGCGAAGAAGACTCAGTGAAAGTCCTGGGTATACATGATCATTTGGACTGACCATCATGACATTACTGCGTTTTGACATAACAAATGATCCCCATTCCTAATCAATACATTCCTGTAGACTTTCAGTGGTGTACTATTTCACTCAATGTACACGTCAGTCACAGGCTGGGAGAAGGGGGGAAATCCTGGGACACCACATGTCATCTGGGAAATATATATCAACATTTATAATAAATAATGAAGGGCCATGGACATTCCAGCCACATATGCTCAATTTTGTTACCTCTCTTTTCTGATTATTACATTGGATAAGTAGAAATAATACTAGATGTCTTACATTTGACATTTTCTTTTCAAATTATTAAGCCACGCAGAGAAACTGGAAATATTGTCAATTGAGATGCCTGAGTACAGTATACATATATACCATTGCTTAATGAAAATATATTTTGATATCTGACTGGAAGCGTTTCGCTACAAGCATTTCGCTACACTCACAATAACATCTGCTAACCATGTGTATGTGACCAATAACATTTGATTTGATATTTGAAATAATGTTAAGAATGAAAGGTTTTTACAGCCTTGTTGCATCATCAGACAGCCATCATCATATAGAGTACAAGGAAGAATAGCGAAGTGAGCAAGTGGCAAATACAGCTAGCAACCACACCGTGGAATAGAAATCAATAGAAGAGCGTTGAAATCAATCTATGGGTGCTTTTCATGGTCTCCCACAGTGCAGTTTGGCCCATTAGTGCTCCCTGAGAGGGCCCTTGCCACATTCATTGTTTTATCCAGTCTACAGTGATGGAGGAGCTCTAGTCTGTAGTTTTGTTATCCTGGCCACCAAGCAACAACAAGTAATCCTCAGGGGTCTCAATGTAATGAAGCTCATTGATTTGTTCCAGGAGGTTAGCAATAAGATTGAATGAGGTGTTTTGACACTGGAGAAAAAGGGGTGACTGTGGTCAGAGAGGAGCCTGTGGAGGGACTGTAATAGAGAACAGGCATTGTCTCCACTTTCTTCTCTCCTCTGCTTTCTCCAGTGAAAAGACTTGACACTGAAATGGTCGGATAGTGTCCGTCAAAGATAGAAAAGGATGGATTACATTTATTTCACACATTGTGTGTGACTGTGACTGTGACAGTGGTTGTTTTTTTTAACTGAGAGCAAAGAATAAAATGCAAGATGACATCAAAGACAAAACAAGCCATTCAGAATGATCCCACGATTAGATTTCCAAGTTGAACCCACACTCAGAACAACATCACCACGACAAAAGATCTGGCCTCTAGTTTCTCAGAATGGCATTGGAGTAATTTTGTTGTGAGCACATTTTCAAAATGTAATTAATCCTAAACCTGGGGGCACTGAACTCATTTCCAAACAAGTGTGAAACCCAAACATAACAGTAATAATTACATTCCGTCTAAGTCTAGCCACCTTTCTGTTTGCAAACTTGTGTATTTAATTAATTCCTCAAATTCCCAAACCAGTGGTAGAGCAGATTGTTTGGGGTGCCTCTTTTTAATTAGCTAGCCCTCGAGCGCAGAGACAGCGTGTTTCAATTAGACACCTAATGAAATTCAATCATCATGAAACAGCGTGACCACTGTGGTGCAGCTTCTCATTCAAACCAATAACAATCAGAGGAACACGTGAGGAACGGTCCATTCATCAGAGCCTGTGGAAACCACATTTGACTGAGTTCCATATATTCCATTCCAGCCATTACAATGAGCCCGTCCTCCTATTGCTCCTCCTCTGGTGTAGAGAGAGGGAGGCACCTTTGGGGCATGTTCAGCCCTCTCGCCTCTCCTTGTTGGCAGGGCTGCCTCCCACCGCTAGTTGCTACAGGATGAGAGGCTGGTGAGGCCTTGCAATTCACTGGGCTCTCCTGAGAAGAGCAATTAAAGGATGATTTGTCTGGCTGTGTGACGCCAATATCAAAGTGCCTATATTAACCACAGGATACTCAGGACACTGGGTTGAGCCCTGCAGACTTATTTAGCTGCACTAGAGAGATGCTCTCTAGCTAGTCTTGGAAACCCAGACCTAGGAGCAGAAGCACTAGATCTGGGGTGGATGTCAGATTCTCTTGGAAATGTTAAAAGGGGGAAAATAAATCTTCCCAACAAATTACGAGTTTGGGTAGGCGGGGCTGGAAATGCGGGTGGGAATTGTGCTTGTTTAGCTAGGGCAACAAGCGGATAAAGCAGTGACATCGCCGGTGATGCGCGTCCCATTTCCAACTCTTCCTCTCTGTCACAACTGATGCCTGAACTTCTACTGACGTGTACGCTGGAACATTAGTACATTATGGAAGGCAACCTGTCCGTCTAGCGAGACTATACTCTCTAGTTGTAGGCTACTCCTCTATGTTGCTATCATGAGTCGATGTTATCCATATTACAAGGAAAACATATTAGTGTAACCAGATTACTTGTTCAAGAATCAAATATAGTTGCATACAGTATATTCCATCCATTTCACATCCTCTTCATGGTGCCAGGTTAAGCAATAACATAGCATTGATTCAGTTTCTTGGGGTTTAGAGAAAAAGTGTAAGTGAGGAGAGATAGAGAGAGAGAGAGAGAGAGAGAGAGATCAGAAACAATCGGAGATAGAGATCAAGCAAGGCAAGGCAAGTCAGCAGCAGCCATCTTCCAGTGAGATGGAATCACTTCAGTAGGAACAGTGACTTTTCCTGAGCAGGGAGGTGGAACTCAGGATAATGCGGCTCGAGACGGGTCAGTCCCAATTCACAGATGGTAAATTGTGTGGAAGGCATTGATTAATGGGGAAGACAACTCGTTATGGCCTACAGTGTCATCCTCCCCTTGCCTCCTCCCTTCTAAACCCCCTCTCCCACCATCCCCTCACCCTCAGCACTGCAATCAGGCCAGCGGCTAAAATAACAATTCAACAATTGATCTCAACCCACAATTAATGGCTCCTCTCCAATGTAATTTGTGACCAGGCATTAGCTCTAATGTGATAGACGGAGGGCAGATGAGAAAAAGCAAGGGAGGGATTTCTCTCTCGCAGACAGCACACAAATTAATAATGATAATATGGTGCAATAATTTGTTATTATATAGTGTGCAGTTGGCATAGGTGCTCTCAGATTGGCCGTGTGGACAGATGAGCTGTGTGGACAGATGGGCTGTGTGGACTATGAGGTGAGACACAGAAGTAGACAGAAAAACACAGCCTTTTGATACAGGTCACCAAAGTGACTGCAAGACTCAAAACCATCATGCCATTAGCAAATTAGAGTTGTTAAAAGTCAAACAAAAACAAATTACTAATGATAGAAAATAATTTTGGAAGAATGCATTATTCTGTTTGAGTATAAGTATCGCCAAATAGCAGACTATAATCAAGATTGTAATATCATTTATTTAACACATGGCTGAACAGTACATAGACGTGTTGCATCAAAGCTAGAGAAAATAGGAAACAAACAGAGAAAGGGAAAGAGGCAGAGAGAGCGAGAGAGGGGAAGGCACTGAGATCTCACAGAAGAGAGAGCCTCCTCCATTATCAGTGAGGTTCCACAGTCAGACGGATGGTTTCATCTGGGCAGAGCAGGGGACATGTTTTACAGTTTTACAGTGATGGTTAATCCTCGACAGAGGCCTGTGATGAAGGGAAGGGGTGAGAAGTAAGTAAGACATGCTCTGGGACAGATTCCATTCAATATTAATCAAACCTCCAATCAATTTTCAATAACTCCTGCTTCATCCCTGTCATCTACTGCCAGTCGCTCAGTCCAGAGAAATGGTTTTCGGGAGCACGGGCAATGCTCCCTCCTTCAACGCTGTGGCAATATTACATTATCTATGATGACTTGAGTAGGTATTACTGTCTAAATATCAATTCCTGTCCAGCACTCCCACACTTTTAGGCAACAAATGACATATGGCATGGGCTCTGTCACCTGTGACTAGCCTTCCATGTCAGCGTGGAGGGACAGAAGAGGACTCATTCAAAGGGGAAAATGACAGAGGGTGACTATTTATCATGGCTGGTCACTCTGTGGGAAGCTGGGCCTCTGGAGGTGTTATTTTTCCAGAAACAATATCAGACAGTACACCATTCTGAAAAAAGCAGAGGAAGTCTGGAACTAAAGAAGATGACTGGACAGTTTTTTGTGGTATGGATGAAAATGTTTTCACCAGCTTTTATACACAGCTTTTACGCACACTCCTCAATACAAACTCGAGTCAATTGTTAGGCAGAACATTTCATTCAAAAAAATCACAAGAAGAACATTTACACCATTTGTGATGATAACAAAGCCATCAAAGTAGTATGACTCAAGCCTCTCTCCTTGCTATAAAACTCATCCCCATAGCTTCTAACAAGCTAGCCAAAAGGAGAAGTGATGGAGGAGGCCCCTTTATCTGCTGCAACCTAGAGCACAAAAAAACATGGCCTCGGTCCAACAAGAACAAAAGGGCAGTTTGAGACAGAGACAAGCATAAGACTGCACTGGATCACACGTTCTGCAAATGGCATCATTAAGACATATGTTCATGCAATGACTCTTGACTTTGACACAACTCATGCAACCCATTTTCTTCAGCTGGGTGCCTGTTTCATTGACTTCACCACCCCTCTGTGTATTCCTATTAACGTTGCATTGTCTCTCTATTCTCCTTGGTTCGGCTTAGTATTACTTCTGTACACACAGTTATAGGCTACTGCTGTACTCTAAAACACCCCTTAATGTTGGGCATGCCTGCCTGCCTGTAACATCATGCATGGCTGCCATAGCAAAGCCTCAGTGGCCTTCTGTCAAGGTGGGCACCACTGGGCTGTAGAGGACTCTGGTTCAGCCTCTCTCTCTTCTTTATTGGATTATTTTATCACTCTTCTCACTAGCTGTGACAGGTATGGCCGTGATCGAGAGTGGCTTGTTTTCGCTGCATCCTCCGCAAACTTTGACACCTGATTTCATTGACGGAGATGGGATTTAAAAGGCGGGGGACATGGGTCGCCAAACCCTCTTCTCCACTGCAGTTAATATATAGTACCTGAGTTGGCTGTAAGCTGCCAGGGAAAAGGTTGGGATAGCAGAGACTGGACTGCACTGTATATACATGCCCTTCACACACACACACACACACAACACACACACACACACACACACACACACACACACACACACACACACACACACACACACACACACACACACACACACACACACAAACTGCCCCATCGATTTCGTTTTTTTTAGCTTCAGACTTCAATACTTACATTCAGCTTGAATATTTATAGCCTCTTAGAAGTGTTGCTTTCAACATATATTGGGGCGGCAGGTAGGCTAGTGGTTAGCGCGTTGGGCCAGTACGCGGAAAGTTGCTAGATCGAATCCCTAAGCTGACAAGGTAAAAATCTGTCATTCTGCCCCTGAGTAAGGCAGTTAACCCACTGTTCCCCGGGTGCCGAAGACGTGGCAGCCGCCCCGCACCTCTCTGATTCAGAGGGGTTGGGTTAAATGTGGAAGACACATTTCAGTTGAATACATTCAGTTGGACAACTAACTAGGTATCTCCCTTTATACTTACCCTGTTGCAGAGAGCTCAAATACACATTCAGTACCCTAGCACTGGAGGACGACATCACTGAAATTAATGTAGGGTAATTAGTATATGTCTTTACGATACCCAATCCTCTCCTGCACCTAATTTGGTGATAAGTGTAGCCTTGGATTCACTAATATGTTAAGGAATTTTCTCCACATTTAACCCAATGATGAACCTACAGTATCTCCTAATATGATTAGGGGCTAATTCGTGTAGTAGACGCAGCGGTGGAACAACAGGAGAGCAAGACAAGGCAAGGCGCTGGCCGTGTGGTAATGAGAGCTGTTTTATTACATATCCCCCTGAGTAGAAAAGCACATCCTAAAGATACCTCTGCTGTGGAGGTGGAGGTGCACTCTCAGCTTAATGCTGCTGTGGGTTTTGTCTGTTGGAGTAATCCACGTTATGCTATCTGTTTTTGTGCCTGCCTCTCTCTCTCTCTCTTTCTTTCTCTCTCAATGCCCCCACTCTCTCTCTCCTGCTTAATCTGAGTACATTTCTGAGAATTCAGCAGTCAGTCAAACTCAGGGTTTAAATGATTTAAAATGATTGAAAATGTGAGTTAATGTGAAGAACTGAGAAACTGTTTTATATACTCAAGGGCTTGCTTTGAATCAGTTCAATCACCTTGATTTCACTGGTTCAGCCATCATGATGAATCGGGAGGGAGGGAGGGATGAAGGGATGGGTGGATGGAGTGAGGGGAAACCTAAGGACTGAATTCCTGTAAATAGATAGGAAAGACTATCTGAATTAACAGGCATGAAAAATTGGTCAGATAAACTTATTTGCTATTGAGATTAGAGGACACAAAAACAACAAATAGACAATGTGTGCTTACACCAATCAGGTTGATGAATGGACAATGAATCTTCCCCCTATCTCTTCAATTTTACTTATTTATTTATTTCATTATGAATTCATTTCCAAACTTGTTTATTTTTTTCTACTTGACAGGCTGAGCCAGTGTGCTGGGTCATCATCACTTTAGAGTTTGGCTCATATGTGATTGGCTGAGACCCAACAGTGACTCCACAGCCTACTGTGTATACAAAAGCAGACTAACACCTCTTACAGATTCCTGTAAGAACGTAGGACTACTTAAAGTTCACAACTTGAGGTTGTCTTGTCAAAAGGCATTGAATACCCCTGCTGGAGTGGATGTTAAACAAGAACAATGAAATCCCTCCCATGTCTTTGCATAGCCACTTAGATGGTAACAATGACACTAGGGCAGGCACTATGTCCTGATACATTGATGAAGATGTTTAAGGTCCATAGTAATCCTTGGTTGTCTATATTCTCATTTTTGTTTTATATCAGGGTCTGTTTTCATTGCATGTCTGTCGATACACAATGTGTCATTCCATCCCCAAGTTCATGTTCATCTCCGAATCATAAAATACAAAAATTGGGGTAATATAAAGTTCTGTACCAGACCTTGGCCACTGTAGAGAGGTTCACACAGTGTGAGATTGTAAAGTCAGCCCATCTCCCAATGTGCTCCTTGTGTCAAATCCATTCCATTATAAACATTTTGGCAGGACTATGTCAGCGCAGTGAAAAAAAATAAATCCTTCTTTTGGCCATTGGAGAAAAATAAGACCTGATTTACTGCACTGAAAGTAAACTTGATACACAGAAGAAAGTGGAGTGCTAGGAGATATAAATATGCTTAACATGACATGTATTTGCATTTTTGTTGGTAGAACACAAGTTGTTTCAAATCTATAGACAATAATTTCCAGCTTTCCTCATCATTGATTAATTGCGAACATGGTTGTCAGATTGTGACCAACTGACCTATTTTCAGATGAACATACAATCTTAGCTTCTGTATATGGATCAATGTATTCATCGCTCAAACCAAATCGAAGCCTACAGTGATGATGCATGTACCTAAAACATACATTTATAATACACAGGTTTGAACATAGTATTGTGAAGAGCAGTGGGGTGGCTGCTCTCTCTCTCTTTCTCTCTCCCTCTGTTTCTCTTTCATACACACACATGCACACTAAACTAAAAAACGTTAGAGTTATGGAGAAAAAAAGTTAGCAGCACCAGATTGAATTCTGAGCCCCACCATGGCACTTTTCACTGCGCCATTACACATTGCCTTCCTTTATGCTCTCCTGTCATCCATAGGGTAATATCAGCTTGCCCTTTTCAAAGTAATGCACAGGCTTAATGCAATTCATTGACTCCATGCCAGGGTAAACGTTCTCCATCATGCTCTGTCTTCATAGTAATAAATGGGAGCAATGTTTGCTCTGCTTCACTCGCACACCAGGAGTGGAATCTGGGCCATAATGCAGATAATAACGCTCTCACTGTACAATTATAACTATTTACCCCAAAAGCATTATATATTGATCACTGTGTGTTAACTCAGAGCTTGAATGAAATGTAAAAAAATATGAATCACATGCCGGGACTTCACCAATGTTCATGGGAACGGTGATACAGCCACACATGAAGCCTAAACAACCGCCACAGAAACTTTCCCCCGTATCAATTTACATTTTAAATGCTGTGGAACGAATTGCTCCATTTCATCAATTCAGGCCTCACAAAAACACATCAGCTATTTGCTGTGCAGGGGAGAGGAGATGAGAGGGCATTAAAGCCTGCTAGATGAGTACGCGTGACCTACCACGTTAACTTTGTCCTTGCATGTGGAAAAAGATTGCTCTCCATCTTGTAGCATTTAAAACCCATTTCAGCGTCTCTTTCCTGCGAGTGTTAATGGACCTCTTCATAGGCCATCTGTGAGTAGAGAGAGAGAGAGAGAGAGAGAGAGAGAGAGAGAGAGAGAGAGAGAGAGAGAGAGAGAGAGAGAGAGAGAGAGAGAGAGAGAGAGAGAGAGAGAGAGAGGAGAGAGAGAGAGAGAGAGAGAGAGAGAGAGAGAGAGAGAGAGAGAGAGAGAGAGAGAGAGAGAGAGAGAGAGAGAGAGAGAGAGAGAGAGAGAGAGAGAGAGAGAGAGAGAGAGAGAGAGAGAGAGAGAGAGAGAGAGAGAGAGAGAGAGAGAGAGAGAGAGAGAGGAGAGAGAGAGAGAGAGAGAGAGAGAGAGAAGAGAGAGAGAGAGAAGGGAAGAGAAGAAAGGGCGAGAGAGAGAGAGAGAGAGAGAGAGAGAGAGAGAGAGAGAGAGTGTGAGTACCTGTCAATAGCTGCAGAAAACAATGCAAAAACGATATGAAATTCAGGCTGTGTCTAGGAAGAGAAGTGTTTGTCCTGCCTGTTAATCATCATTGGGCTGTAAATGGCCACTGTGTTGTTTGAACGATATCTCAGAGAGTAATCTCTCCATGAGGGACATCATCAGATACAAGGTTAATGAGACTTTGATGGAAGCATATGTCTCACACACCGCTATGGTATTACACCATCATAACAGGGACAATGAGTTTATGGCACCGCTCCAGAGACAAACAGAAGCAAAGCACTATTATGAAGACTGCTGAACACAATGTCAATTTAGTTTAGTTCCCACTGTTGACATCTTCAGATGAAATGCTTCTCTGCAGTGCCCATCAAGTTAGTGTCAACATTACCTTTGTGAATTGGATGTTGAAGCTGTTGACAACAACTGTAAAAAAAAACAGGGTCACATTCAGCGAGAAGCAAACAACAGCAAACAGTTTGAGGGTTTGTGCTTATTTGTGCTTATTCTATACAACCTCTAATAACCAAACGTATAGCCAATTGCCACAAACAGGCTAGCCATTTTACATAACAGAAGCATGTGAATAATCCAATATCAAAGAGAGTATAGTGAGGGGTAGCCAGTCCTGCAGTAGAAAAACATTTACCTTTGTCTTTTCATATAATTTTGTTCTGCTACAGATATTCAATTGCATATGTGGCATTAACTACTGTAGGCTAAGGTACCACTGAGGAGAGGGTGGCAGATGTAGGTAAACCAGGCTTGACGGGGCAGACCCCTTTGCTGGGTGTAATTTGCGTCAGTGTTCGCTCCACTGAGATCAAGGATGCAGCCATTCTGTGAGGTGTAACCCATTCGGGCCTAGCTATGGCCTGGCAGCAGTTGGGCCAAGCCGAGCAGAAGCAGTACACACACTCCTCTATATTGCAGATTAAAATGGACAACATCTGGGTTGGTGAAACAGCAGAATGCCCATTTTGAAAATCTACCCAATATTACGTTCACTTGAAGTGGAACTAACAGTATTTTAACTACGCTGCAGATATGAAAAGAACAGATAATCATAAGTTCAGTCAAAAATATCAAATTCCCAGTTTATGCTACAAAACCAACTTTATGAGAGGTTTTAAAAATAGGTTCTATTTGACTCAACATTGCATGACGTACACAAAGGCATTGTTGGCCTTAGTGGAGGCAGTTCAACACATGATTTATATAATTCACCAATACATTTCTTGGTACTCCAAAAAATATTGCTATCAGGTTGTAAATCACAGCTGGCCTGGTACATTGTTTGCTGCCTCCATTCGGGATGCACTGTTTCAGTTTCAATTATTTTGGACAAAAACGGATGTAACTAAGGCTGGGAATGTCAATTCAATCAAACTAGCAAGTGGCAATGATCACAAGTCAGTCATAATGTGGCTGATATGCTAGTGCAAGCTAAAAACACAGAGCCTAACGTTAGCTAGATAGCTAGCTAGCTACCTGCTAGGAGGACGTCATGTCATTGGAGGAGTGGTTGAGTGACTGACTTTTTGCCCTCGTATCGTTTTTAGGTGGCTACACAGCTAGAGATTCAAGTGTCATTTGCTTAGCTAGAAAAAAAAATATTGCTGTTATCCAGGTAGCATATCTCTTGTCTTTGCAAATTCACTCTGGCTATCTACTCAGATTTCAAGTTATTATTGTCTGAGTGTGCCAGAGCACAGAATAACTGATTCATTTACACCCACTGAATGACCGTGTCAGTAAACGTAGGCAAAAAAAGTAATAGTTAGTCAGAAATACTCTAGATAACATGTAAACAGCCTAACCAGCTCTAATACTGTGAGTAAAATGGTCAGTGATGTATTCTCTCATTTCTGGAAGTAGCTAGCTAGCAAGCAAGCCAACTTTAGCCCGTTAGCTTGGGTGCTTGGTTGGGACAACGCATGCATTGGCAGGTCAGCTGCAGAAGGACGAGCAAGCTATTCCCCATCGTTTATCAGTGCAATTTTGACGGCCAACTATCTTAAAAAGTTTGAGAGGGTTAATCTAATGTTCCTTCATTCGATTTTACCATTTGTTGTTGATCCTGTTGTTGTTGATGTGTATATAGGGAAAGATAGCCTACATTGTTATGGTTGTTTGATCAATAGGACTGTAAAGTTCCCAAATGTAAGAGGTCTCCTATGATATATATATATATATTTTTACCCCCTTTTCTCCCCAATTTTCGTGGTATCCAATCACAAGTAATTACTATCTTGTCTCATCGCTACAACTCCCGTACGGGCTCGGGAGAGATGAAGGTCGAAAGCCATGCGTCCTCCGAAGCACAACCCAACCAAGCCGCACTGCTTCTTAACACAGCGCGCCTCCAACCCGGAAGCCAGCCGCACCAATGTGTCGGAGGAAACACCGTGCACCTGGCCCCCTTGGTTAGCGCACACTGCGCCCAGCCCGCAACAGGAGTCGCTGGAGCGCGATGAGACAAGGATATCCCTACCGGCCAAACCCTCCCTAACTCGGACAACGCCAGGTCAATTTTGCGTCGCCCCACGGACCTCCCGGTCACGGCCGGCTGTGACAGAGCCTGGGCGCAAACCCAGAGACTCTGGTGGCTCAGCTAGCGCTGCGATGCAGTGCCCTAGACCACTGCGCCAATCGGGAGGCCCTATTTAGCTACATATTTGCAGAAATCCATTTAGGTGTATTTTGTGGCTTTTGTCAAATGCATTCTATTGATCTAAAGTCACGCTGTTGCAACTGCCTGTAAACACACAGTCCAGTTCAAAGTAAATTATGGCAGGTCCTTGTGGCAAATGGCTTGTTTGCATATAGGCCTACTGTAACTCTGACTCGCTATGGTGCACCGGTCTGCGTAGACACCGGGTCCTGGACTAGACAGATTTTCTTTTTTCGGTTGTATTTACTGCAGTGTCTATTAATTGTCCAAACAGACGGCCACTTTCCCACTCCACAGTGTCTTCGGAAAGTATTCAGACCCCTTGACTTTTTCCACATTTTGTTAAGTTACAACATTATTGTAAAATTTATTAAATAGAAAAAAATCCCCAGCAATATGTTTGCAAATGTATAAATCTTTAAAATAGAAATACCTTATTTACATAAGTATTCAGACCCTTTGTTATGAGACTCTAAATTGAGCTCTAAATTGAGCTCTAAATTTATCATCCTTGAGAGGTTTATACAACTTGATTGGAGTCCGCCTATCTTAAGTGCAATTGATTGGACATGATTTGGAAAGGCACACACCCGTCTATAAAAGGTCCCACAGTTGACAGTGCATGTCAGAGCAAAAACCAAGCCATGAGGTCGAAGGAATTGTCCGTATAGCTCTGTGACAGGACTGTGTTGAGGCACAGATCTTGGGATGGGTACCACAAAACATCTGCAGCATTGAAGATCCCCAAGAACACAGTGGCCTCGGTCAGGGAGGTGACCAAGAACCCAATGGTCACTCTGACATAGCTCTAGAGTTCCTCTGTGGAGATGGGAGAATCTTTCAGAAGGACAACCATCTCAGCAGCACTCCACCAGTCTGGCCTTTATGGTATGGTGGCCAGAAGGAAGCCACTCCTCAGTGAAAGGCACATGACAGAACGTTTGGAGTTTGCCAAAAGGCACCTAAAGACCCTCAGACCATTAGAAACAAGATTATCTGGTTTGATGAAAGCTAAATTGAACTCTTTGGCCTGAATGCCAAGCATCACTTTCTGTAGGAAACCTGGAACCATCCCTACGGTGAAGCATGGCGGTGGCAGCATCATGCTGTGGGGATGTTTTTCAGCGGCAGGGACTGGGAGACTAGTCAGCATCGAGGCAAAGATGAATGAAGCAAAGTACAGAGAGATCCTTGATGAAAACCTGCTCCAAGGTGCTCAGGACCTCAGACTGGGGTGAAGGTTTACCTTCCAACAGGACAACGGCCCTAAGCACACAGCCAAGAAAATGCAGGAGTGGCTTCGGGAGTTCTCTGAATGTCCTTGAGTGGCCCAGTCAGAGCCCGGACTTGAACTCGATCGAACATTCCTTGAGAGACCTGAAAATAGCTGTGCAGCAATGCTTCCCATCCAACCTGACAGAGCTTGAGAGGATCTGCAGAAAATAATGGGAGAAGCTCCGCAAATACATATGTGCCAAGCTTGTAGCGGAATACCCAATAATTTTTGAGGATTTAATCGCTGCCAAAGGTGCTTCAACAAAGTATTGAGTAAAGGGTCTGAATAATTATATAAATGTACTAGTTCCATTTAAAAAATATATATTTTTATACTTTTTCAAAAATTTCTAAAAAACAGTTTGTGGGGTATTGTGTGTAGTTAGATGAAGGGAAAAAAACGATTTAATTAAGGCTGTAGAATAACGTTAGAATAAGGCTGTAACGTAACAAAATGTGGAAAAAGTCAAGGGGTCTGAATACTTCCCGAATGCACTGTATATCGCCATAGAATTTTCACAAATGCCTAAGTATACGTAATTCCCAAACATTCTAAGGATCTATGAAAACGTGAATATGACCATCTAAGTGGTCGCTTGTCAGAAAATGTTAAGAAAAAAAAAGTCATATTCTTCCTGGGGTGTTTATGAACAGATTTTAATCAGATTTCATGTTGCTAAAATGCTGTGAGTTCCACTTTAAAGAAGACAATATTTAATGTTTACCAGATATATTACATTAATGGTTCAATTCTAGATAACATTTGCTTAATATTACATTGTAAGTATGGAACACATTTTGTGTTTTGTGTTTAGCTTCAAGCAAACATTCAGCAGGAATATGTATCATTCCATTCCAGACTGATAAAAAATGGCTTCACAATGTACAAACCTGATTTAAGTTGTGGATATTGCCTGAGAGGACTCACATTTGATCACCTAACAAATATACATTGCTCAAAAAAATAAAGGGAACACTTAAACAACACAATGTAACTCCAAGTCAATCACACTTCTGTGAAATCAAACTGTCCACTTAGGAAGCAACACTGATTGACAATAAATTTCACATGCTGTTGTGCAAATGGAATAGACAACAGGTGGAAATTATAGGCAATTAGCAAGACACCCCCAATAAAGGAGTGGTTCTGCAGGTGGTGACCACAGACCACTTTGCTCCAGTCTCCTATGGCTTCCCTGCTGATGTTCGTTGGTTCACTTCTTGAATGTGCGGCCCGTGCATTTCCCATCCCTCTCCACGCCCCAAGCACGCGGGCAGGTCCTGTGGTAGCATGAGACGAAGTCTACAACCCACACAAGTGGCTCAGGTAGTGCAGCTCATCCAGGATGGCATCAATGCGAGCTGTGGCAAGAAGGTTTGCTGTGTCTGTCAGCGTTAGTGTCCAGAGCATGGGCGCTACCAGGAGACAGCCAGTACATCAGGAGACGTGGAGGGAGCCGTAGGAGGGCAACAACCCAGCAGCAGGACCGCTACCTCCGCCTTTGTGCAAGGAGGAGCAGGAGGAGCACTGCCAGAGCCCTGCAAAATGACCTCCAGCAGGCCACAAATGTGCATGTGTCTTCTCAACGGTCAGAAACACTCCATGAGGTGGTATGAGGGCCCGACGTCCACAGGTGGGTTGTGCTTACAGCTCAACACCGTGCAGGACGTTTGGCATTTGCCAGAGAACACTAAGATTGGCAAATTCGCACTGGCGCCCTGTGCTCTTCACAGATGAAAGCAGGTTCACTGAGACAATGTGACAGACGTACACGTTGAGGACGCCGTGGAGAACGTTCTGCTGCCTGCAACATCCTCCAGCATGACACGGTTTGGCGGTGGGTCAGTCATGGTTTGGGGTGGCATTTCTTTGGGGGCCGCACAGCCCCCATGTGCTCGCCAGAGGTAGCCTGACTGCCATTAGGTACCGAGATGAGATCCTCAGACCCCTTGGTGAGACCATAGTGGTGCGGTTGCCCTGGGTTCCTCCTAATGCAAGACAATGCTAGACCTCATGTGGCTGGAGTGTGTCAGCAGTTCCTGGCGAAGAGAAAGCATTGATGCTATGGACTGGCCGCCCGTTCCCCAGACCTGAATCAATTGAGCACATCTGGGACATCATCAAATCAAATAAAATCAAGTTTATTTATATAGCCCTTCGTACATCAGCTATATCTCGAAGTGCTTAAACCCAGCCTAAAACCCCAACAGCAACAATGCAGGTGTAGAAGCACGTGGCTAGGAAAAACTCTAAGAAGGCCAAAACCTAGGAAGAAACCTAGAGAGGACCAGGCTATGAGGGGTGGCCAGTCCTCTTCTGCTGTGCCGGGTGAGATTATTAACAGAACATGGCCAAGATGTTCAAATGTTCATAGTGACAAATGATAATCAGAAAAATGTCAGTTGGCTTTCATAGCCGATCATTAGAGTTGAAAGCAGCAGGTCTGGGCAGTAGGGGTTCCATAACCGCAGGGCAGAACAGTTGAAGCTGGAACAGCAGCAAGGCCAGGTGGACTGGGGACAGCAAGAGTCATCATGCCCGTAGTCCTGACGTATGGTCCTAGGGCTCAGTCCTCGAAGAGAGAAGAAAGAGAGAAGGAGAGAATTAGAGAAGACCAAATTTTCAAAATGTCATAAATGACAAGCATGGTCAAATAATAATCAGGAATAAATGTCAGTTGGCTTTTCATAGCGATCATTAAGAGTTGAAAGCCAGCAGGTCTGGACAGGTAGGGGTTCCATAACCGCAGGCAGAACAGTTGAAGCTGGAACAGCAGCAAGGCCAGGTGGACTGGGGACAGCAAGGAGTCATCATGCCGTAGTCCTGACGTATGGTCCTAGGGCTCAGGTTCTCCGAGAGAGAGAAAGAAAGAGAGAAGGAGAGAATTAGAGAGAGCATACTTAAATTCACACAGGACACTGGATAAGACAGGAGAAGTACTCCAATATAACCAACTGACCCTAGCCCCCCGACACATAAACTACTGCAGCATAAATACTGGAGGCTGAGACAGGAGGGTCAAGACACTGTGGCCCATCCGATACCCCCGGACAGGGGCCAAACAGGAAGGATATAACCCACCCACTTTGCCAAGCACAGCCCCCGCACCACTTAGAGGGATATCTTCAACCACCAACTTACAATCCTGAGACAAGGCCGAGTATAGCCCACAAAGATCTCCACCACAGCACAAACCAAGGGGGGGCGCCAACCCAGACAGGAAGATCACGTCAGTAACTCAACCCACTCAAGTGACGCACCCCTCCTAGGGACGGCATGAAAGAGCACCAGTAAGCCAGTGACTCAGCCCCTGTAATAGGGTTAGAGGCAGAGAATCCCAGTGGAGACATCATGTCTCGCTCCATCCACCAACGCCACGTTGCACCACAGACTGTCCAGGAGTTGGCGGATGCTTTAGTCCAGGTCTGGGAGGAGATCCCTCAGGAGACCATCTGCCACCTCATCAGGAGCATGCCCAGGCGTTATAGGGAGGTCATATAGGCACGTGGAGGCCACACACACTACTGAGCCTCATTTTGACTTGTTTTAAGGACATTACATCAAAGTTGGATCAGCCTGTAGTGTGGTTTTCCACTTTAATTTTGAGTGTGACTCCAAATCCAGACCTCCATGGGTTGATAAATTTGATTTCCATTGATAATGTTTGTGTGATTTTGTTGTCAGCACATTCAACTATGTAAAGAAAAAAGTATTTAATAAGAATATTTCATTCATTCAGATCTAGGGTGTGTTATTTTAGTGTTCCCTTTATTTTTTTGAGCAGTGTATAATAATGAGAGGACAGATACCCCACAACATAACAAAAGGAGGCAGCACATCTTGATTTAGATGTCTGACTCAGGAGTATGGGAATACTGACCAACTCGAATCTTTAGAATAATCCTTAGCGATTTTACGTGTTCTCGCTTGGATTCCCCTGCAATCTGTTCTCGCCACGCCTTGCGCATTTCACGGATCCTGAAGGAATCCACACCGGTTGCCACATAGAACAACAACACGACCAAGCCATAACAATGTCTTTGTTAGAAATCTCGAATGGCCAGAGATGTTTTTAGATTTTTTCTGCTGGTAGAGTTCTGCATGTGGAAAACAATGAGCAGGAGAATAAGTTGTTGCATGGACTGCTGCCGCAGCAGGTGCTGCTTCCTGGCTTATTCAGGGCTTATCTTGAGCAACTGCATCACTGTCCATCCTTCAGAGAAAGCTATGCCTGTCACTTCTCTCTGCCAATCAACACACACTGTCTGGATATTCACGGCATGGGGTGGTGTGTCATCACATGACATAAAGTCTGGAGGGTTCACACACTGTCTGTAATCAGAATTGTGTTTTGTTTGTAGAAAAGAGTGAGCATGACATCAGAAATTAGCAACTGCACTGCAATGTCATTGTAATGTAACTTCAAGTAATTGAGACCTTGAGAAATGGTGTGTTATTGTATGCTTTGCAATGCTATGCAGTGATGGGGTTGGGGGGCCTCATGCCATTGAAATATGTAAATAAGTAGAGCAAAAACAAATTGTCTCACCACTTGAGTAGTCGTGGCAAATGAAAGTATCTGTCAGCACCTTGAGGGATATTAGTCTGTGTAAATGTATAATTACAGAAATGCCATTTGACTGCCATCAGCCCCTGTGGGAACCACATTAATCCCAAAGATCAATGTTTTCAACCTTGTATATGCATAGCACAGCAATCTATCCATCAGCGCAACTGCCTTATCAGTCTAAAGGGAGAGAAGCCATCAATAATTACCCTGGCCCCACTACCAGAACAGAGGCATTTAAAATGGAAATTCACACATGGCTCCAGCAAGATCCCTACCACACAGAAAACGGTGTTATAATGAGTAGTTCTCTCCTCGTCAAATTTAAACTAACATAACAGTCTTTCATTAGTCATGACAAGTCTAAACGTTAAACTTGGGTAATTAGTTTCTTTCTCTGTGCTACTCAGAAAACGATATCGCTACAATAATCAATAACAGAGGGAAAAATCTGGGTGCATTTTGTGCCATCTCTGGCTCCCTATAGTTCTGCACAAGTCTCATTGAACAGGCAGTGCCAGAGAATGAAGGATGTGTTGGCCTGAGCAGCAGAGTAATTGGGATGCAGAATGCCCTGCTCAGTAGTGACACTTTAAAAACCCTACTGGGATGTGCAATTGATATCATAAAAATAGTCAACATGCTGGAAATGCCAAGGCAGCCAACATATCTAAGATGAGGCCTCATCAGCATTCTGAGGCCACCATTTGCATTCCCTTGTTCCAGCAGGGTTTTAAAACACCATTTTTCTGATAGTGATTTTTATTGTTTTGCATTCTCATTTTGTTTTCCTCCTTTCTTTGGTTTTTAGGTCATTTCGGCTTTTCTCCATAAACAGCCATGGTCCTTGTTAGAGGTAGAAGACAATTATGGCTAACTGATGGGTGAGGGTGAACCAAAGCGTGAAGAGGCTCCATTTGGCTGTGATTGCCCTCTGACAAAATCATTCCCTGCATATCCGCTGCCATTGTGAAACTGATGAGCTATGACTGTAATCGGCCCAATGATTGGACCAAAACAGGGTTTAGGGATAGCGGGGCAGTGCATCGTCTGCTTGTTTGGATAGGCGGTGGCAGCTGTAAGGAAGTTAAGATCCCTACCGTGGGCCATCTCATACAGGTAGTCCACCGTGCTCCCTTCCTGGCAACAGGAACACTTTGGTTATTGAGATTAGAGGGGTGGAACTTTGCCATACACCACATATTACAAGACCTAGCTGGCCAGCTATCTGAACACAGTTGAGCCAAAAGGACTAAACACACAGAAATACAATTTTTTGCCATGTTGTAATACCTCCTAGGGGGGCGGAGGACTACGAGGGCTCAATCCACATTCATGGTTTTGATAAAAGATTGGGGGTACCTGAGGGGAACGAACACACACAATATTTAGCCTGCAGGATATTCATTCTGATGAATTAAAAGTGACGAAATATTAGTAAAAGTGCACTGAGATGAAACAGCTAATAATAGGAGAAACAAAATAGATTCATGGTTGAATGGCACAGAATGATTATTGATGTCAGAGGCACTGTAACCACCAATCCATGAGAGAATATTAGGAAAATGTCTACTGGTGTAGATTTACAGTGCCTTCAGAAAGTATTAATACACCTTGACTTATTTCACATTTGTTGAGTTACAGCCTGAATTCAAAATGTATTAAATTGACTTTAATTCTGTTAACCATCTACACACATAATGACAAAGTGAAAACATGTTTTTAGACATTTTTGCAAATGTATTGAAAATGAAAATTAAATATTTCATTTACATAGGTAAATATCGTCACATCGGGCAGCAGGTGAGCAAGTGTCAGAGAATGTGTTGATGAGGCTTGTGTAGCCTTACATTTGCAAGGAGAGAAATGTCACCAAGGACAATTTCATTTCACTGTCATTGGCTGGCACCATGAACAAAGTGAATCGGGAGCTCCCCCCTCTCCACAAAATAAGGTACCTGCACAGCGAGAGACCCGTAGCAAAATTGGGAAGGGTGTTGTGGGTATATTCGACCCACACGAGTTACTGGCTCCAGGTGGTGGGAGCGAGACAATGAAGAGTCGTCTCCAGGTCCTGATTGGCTCGCTCCGATTGGCCGTTAGACTGGGGATGAAAACCAGAGGACAGGCTGGCCGACAACCCAATGAGAGTTCAGAACGCCTTCCAGAACCTGGAATGAGAACTGAGGACTGCGATCAGAGACAATGTCGACCAGAAGTCGATGATTCCGGAAGTCGTGCTGCACCATAACCTGGGCTGTCTCTTTAGCTGAGGGAAACTTAGGAAGGGGGATAAAATGGGCGGCTTTGGAAAACCTATCCACCACCGTAAGGATGGTGGTGTTGCCATCTGATGGAGGGAGACCATTTACAAAGGCCAAGGATATATGGGACTAGGGGCGGTGAGGAACAGGGAGTGGTTGAAGGAGGCCAGCCGGAGCTTGCCGTAGAGTCTTGTTCTGCGCACACAAAGTGCAGGCGGCAACGAACGCGGAGACGTCACGAACCATAGTGGGCCACCAAAAACATTGTCAGACAAAAGCCATCGTCCGACGGGAACCAGGATGACAGTTGAGCCTCGAGGGCAGTGCCCATTCCAGAACCGGAGCATGGGCAGAGTCCGAGAGAAACATCCGGTTAGCCGGGCCCCCCTGGGAACACTGAGCCTTGTGGACCAGACTCTCGATTCCCCAGATGATAGCAGCCGCTAGACAGGAAGTAGGGAGGATGGTCTAGGGGTCTGGTGGTGTAGTAGCAGAGCTTTATAGATGTGACAGTGCGTCAGGCTTCACATTTTTTAACCCTGGGCGTTAGGAGGTAGTGAAATGGAAACGAGTGGATAACAGGCCCCATCTCGCCTGCCTGGAGTTGAGGCGCCTGGTGGTGAGGAGATATTCCAGGTTAATATGGTTCGTCCACACCAAGAATGGATGTTCCACCCCTTGTAACCAGTGCTTCCACTCCGCCGATGCCATCTTAACAGACACAGTAGGTGAATTTTATGATTCTCAGAGTTTATTATAATATGAATGGGCAGGCAAAAGGTAAGTCATGGCAGGCAAAGTCAGGCAGGTACAGGACGGCAGGCAGGATCAGGACAGACAGAAGGGTCATAATTGGGAAGACTAGGAAAAACAAAAACTAGAGCACAGGAAACACGGGAACATGCTGGTAGGACTTGATGGGACAAGACAAACTGGCAACAGACAAACAGAAAACACAGGTATAAATACACAGGAGATAATGGGGACAAATGGGAGACACCTGGTGGGGGGTGGAGACAAGCAGAAGACAGGTGAAATAGATCAGGGTGTGACAGCTGTAAGAGACGAGTAGGACAAATGGCTTTGGTTCCTTTTAGAAACAGTGTTGAGACAATGAGCATTTAGAAATGGCGTGACATTTCTCGACAAGACCTCACAACAGGCCAGCCACAGTTTCTCAGTTCCATAGGTCACCATCCAGTACTTTTTCACGGCTATTGTCCTGTCTGTTTGCCACAACACCAAAATGGGGGCTGTACTTTTTCTTAAATTAACTGAGGCTCCTAACTTTGCACCTGTGTGATTGTTAACCGCTCCAGGATTGCAGTTCTTATAATAAAATAAGTTGTTTTAAAGAATCTGCAGTCTCTCTTCCTTTCTGGTTAGAATTTCCTCCACACGCACTACAGTCAAACAAAGGTATGTCAAAGTGTATCAAGCAAGTGAAAGTTAGGAAGATTTTTGTTAACTTTAAGGACAAGGGATAGCAGCTAAATGAAACAAACTGATGCCATTGCATGAAGACAGCCACAATGGAATAGACTATTTTTGATTGCTGTCATTATCGACACTTATATTCATTATAATGCCATTATAGCTTTTGAGATGATTTTTTCTATTTATCAATGCCACTTGGTGCATATAATTAAGTTTAGGCTACTGATGTTCTCATCGTTTGACTATGCATCTTGCTTACCGTCAGTGGCGGAAAAAGTATCCAATTGTCATACTTGAAAAGTAAAGATACCTTAATAGAAAATGACTCAAGTAAAAGTGACAGTCAACCAGTAAAATACTACTTGAGTTAAAGTCTTAAAGTATTTGGTTTTAAATTTACGTAAGTATCAAAAGTAAATGTAATTGCTAAAATATACTTATGTTTCAAAGTAAACGTAAAAGTGTAAATCATTTAAAATTCCTTATATTAAGCAAACCAGACAGCACAATGTTCTCTTGATAAGTGCATGAATTGGACCATTTTCCTTTCCTGCTAAGCATTCATAATGTAACGAGTGCTTTTGGGTGTCAGGGAAATGTATGGAGTAAAAATTCATTATTTTCTTTAGGACTGTAGTGAAGTAAAAGTAAAAGTTGTCAAAAATGTAAATATGAATAGTAAATAGAAAAGTAAAGTACAGATACCCCCAATAACAACTTAAGTTGTACTTTAAAGTATTTTTACTTTAGTACTTTACACCATTGCTGACCGTAGGTCTTGGTGGTTGGGGTATTTTTTAAAAAAAAATTTTTTTTTTAAATAAGCTGTTACAGTGTAACAGTCTAACACATATGCTTTCTGTTTCATAGTCGTAACAAAGGCACACCACAAATAACATTTATTGAACACTTCAATTTTGGTTTATTTCTTTTATTTCATTTTTTTTTGCATGTAGCCTATAACCCAAATGATAATTTTTGCAATGGCATATATTGAATGTATAATTACACTGTTAGAATGTTGCAGTCAGAATGACGCTCACTAGCTTTAAGAACCAGTGTATCTTTAATTTTA
Source organism: Salvelinus sp. IW2-2015 (assembly GCF_002910315.2). Lineage (NCBI taxonomy): Eukaryota > Metazoa > Chordata > Actinopteri > Salmoniformes > Salmonidae > Salvelinus > Salvelinus sp. IW2-2015. The sequence continues at coordinate 78,546,575 of NC_036842.1, read as the reverse complement.
TGTACAACATGTATTTTTCATCAAAGTTTATGATGAGTTTTTCTGTTAGATTACGTGGCTCTCCGGACATTTTGGAGCCATGGCGCCAACATGGCGCCAATGTAAAACCACGATTTGTAGCTATAAATATGCACATTTTCGAACAAAACATAAATGTATTGTATAACATTATGTCATAAGACTGTCATCTGATGAAGTTGTTCAAAGGTTAGTGATTCATTTTATCTCTATTTGTGGGTTTTGTGAAAGCTATCCTTTCGGTGAAAAAATGGCGGTGTGTTTTGGGATATTGTGGTGAGCTAACATAAATATATGTTGTGTTTTTGCTGTAAAACATTAAAAAAATCGGACATGTTGGCTGGATTCACAAGATGTTTATCTTTAATTATGTGTACAACATGTATTTTTCATAAAAGTTTTATGATGAGTATTTCTGTATTTCACGTTGCTCTCTGTAATTATTATGGCTGTTTTGGAGCCATTTGTGAACATGGTGTCAATGTAAAACCAACAATTTGTAGCTATAAATATGCACATTTTCGAAAAAAACATAAATGTATTGTATAACATGATGTCATAAGACTGTCATCTGATGAAGTTGTTCAAAGGTTAGTGATTAATTTTATCTCTATTTGTGGGTTTTGTGAAAGCTATCTTTTCGGTGAAAAAATGGCGGTGTGTTTTGGTGTGTTTTGGGCTATTGTGGTGAGCTAACATAAATATATGTTAACATAAACATAAATTCATGTTGTGTTTTCGCTGTAAAATCGGACATGTTGGCTGGATTCACAAGATGTTTATCTTTCATTTGCTGTATTGGACTTGTGATTTCATGATATTATATTATATTATTTACTTGTGGCGCTATGCTAGGCTATGCTAGTCAGATTTTCTGATGACAGTAATCCCGGTTTTGGGATGGGTATTGAGTAGTTAATAACTAATGCATCTTTCATTTGCTGTCCAACCTGTATTTTTTAGTCAATCTAATCGATAAATAATCGTAAACTTAGGTGCCTTTCCAAGATGGCGCAGGCCAGAATGCATGACCTGTTGCCACTGATCACATTGTATAACCACGATTTGTGCTGCTAAATATGCACATTTTCGAACAAAACCTATATGCATTGTGTAATATGATGTTACAGGACTGTCATCTGACGAAGTATATCAAGGTTAGTCCAAAATTATATATCTTTTGCTGTATTGTTACGATCGCTAACCTGTGCTGCTGGTAAATTGCTTGTGTTTCTGGCTATTGTGCTAAGCTAATATAATGCCATATTGTGTTTTCGCTGTAAAACACTTAAAAAATCTGACATATTGGCTGGATTCACAAGATGTTGGGCTTTCATTTGCTGTATGCTGTGTATTTTTCAGAAATGTTTTAAGATGAGTAATTAGGTATTTGACGTTGGTCTCTGTAATTATTCTGGCAGCTTCGGGCACTATTTCAGATTGCAGCTGCAATGTAGAACTGTGATTTATACCTGAAATATGCACATTTTTCTAAAAAAACATATGCTATACCATAAATATGTTATCAGACTGTCATCTTATGAAGTTGTTTCTTGGTTAGTGGCTATATATATCTTTATTTAGTCGAAATTGTGATAGCTGCCCATGCAGGAAAAAAATGGTGGAGAAAAAAAAGTTGTGTCTTTTGCTATCGTGGTTAGCTAATAGATTTACATATTGTGTCTTCCCTGTAAGACATTTTAAAAATCAGAAATGATGGCTGGATTCACAAGATCTGTATCTTTCATCTGGTGTCTTGGACTTGTGATTTAATGATATTTAGATGCTAGTATTTACTTGTGACGCTATGCTAGGCTATGCTAGTCAGCTTTTTTACTGTGGGGGGTGCTCCCGGATCCGGGATGAGTACCAAGTAAAAGTTAAAGAATCATGAACACTCACCACGCTGCACCTTGGTCCACTTCTTCAGACGAGCGTTACAGAAGATCCCACCACAAAAAGACCAAGCAGCGTTTTTTGAAGGAGTGGACATGGGAGGAGATACTGGAAGGCAAGGGACCCTGGGCACAGGCTGGAGAATATCGCCGTCCTAAGGAGGAGCTGGAAGCAGCAAAAGCGGAACGACGAAGATACGAGGAGTTGGCACGACAAAACATGCACGAGAGGCAGCCCCAAAAATGTTTGGGTGGGGGCACACGGGGAGATGGGTGGAGTCATGATATAGACCTGAGCTAACTCCCTGTGCTGCGGGGAGCGAGTGACCGGGCAGGCACCGTGTTATGCGGTAAAGCGCACGGTGTCTCCAGTGTGCTTGCACAGCCCGGTGCGCTCGGAGCCAGCTCTCCGCAAGTGCCATGCTAGAGTGGGCATCCAGCCAGGGTGGATTGTGCCAGCTCAGCGCTCTTGGTCTCCGGTGCGCACCGGGCTGCGCTGGCTCTGCGCACTGTGTATCCGGTGCACTGTGACAGCTCAGTGTGTCCTGTGCCTGCGCTCCGCACGTGCCGGGCTAAAGTGGGCATTCAGCCACGAGGAGCGGTGCAAGTTCTAAGCACCAGATCTCCAATGCTCCCCCACAGCCCGGTTCGACCTGTGCCTGCGCTCTGGAGGTGCCGTGCTAAAGTGGGCATTCAGCCTGGAAAAGTGGTGCCAAGGATAAGCACAAGATCTCCAGTGCTCCCCCACAGCCCGGTTCATCTTGTGCCTGCTCCACGGGTCAGTCCGGATCCTCTGGCGACGGTCCCGAGGCCGGGGCCTGCGGCGAGGGTCCCCAGTCCGGGGCCTGCGACGAGGGATCCCAGTCCGGGGCCTGCGGCGCGGGTCCCCAGTCCGGGGCCGGCGACGAGGGTCCCCGCAACAGAGGCGCCACCAAAGTGGGAGGAGCCAGAGGCGGAGCGGGGGCTATGCCCCGAACCGGAGCCGCCGCCAAGGGTAGATTTTCACCCGGACCCTCCCCTATAAGTTCAGGTTTGCGGCCGGGAGTCCACACCTTTGGGGGGGGTACTGTCACGCCCTGACCTTAGAGACGTTTTATTTCTCTATTTAGTTAGGTCAGGGTGTGATGTGGGGTGGGCATTCTATGTTTTGTATTTCTTTGTGGTTGGCCGAATGTGGTTCCCAATCAGAGGCAGCTGTCTATCGTTGTCTCTGATTGGGAATCATACTTAGGTAGCCTGTTTTCCCACCTATGTTGTGGGATCTTGATTTTTGTTAGCTCTGTGAAGCCTGCAGAACGTGACATTCGTTATTCCTTTTGTTGTTTTTGTTTGGTGTCCTGAGTAATTAAAGAATCATGAACACTCACCACGCTGCACCTTGGTCCACTTCTTCAGACGAGCGTTACAATACCCTAATAAACTACTTAAGTAGTACTTGAAAGTATTTTTACTAAAGTACACCACTGCCTGTTATGACCTCGCCTTCTGGATGGTAGCGGGGTGAACAGGCAGTGGCTCGGGTGGTTGTTGTCTTTGATGATCTTTTTGGCCTTCCTGTGACATTGGGTGCTGTAGGTGTCCTAGAGTGCAGGTAGTTGGCACCTGGTGATGCGTTGTGCAGACCGCATCACCCTCTGGAGAGCCTTGCGGTTGTGTGCGGTGCAGTTGCCGTACCAGGCGGTGATACAGCCCAACAGGTTGCTCTCAATTGTGCATCTTTAAAAGTTTGTGAGGGTTTTAGGTGACAAGCCAAATTTATTCAGCCTCCTAAGGTTGAAAAGACTTAAAACGAATCCTCCAGTGATCATGCACTCTTACCAGGGGACAGGGCTACCGATGTTAAGGCTAATCTGAAGATGGTGCTGGCTAAAGCTAAAACTGGCGAGTATAGAGAGTATAGGGATATTGTTATCCACGTTGGCACCAACAATGTTAGGATGAAACAGTCAGAGGTCACCAAGCACAACATAGATTCAGCGTGTAAATCAGCTAGAGAGATGTAATTGTCTCTGGCCCCCTCCCAGTTAGGGGGAGTGATGAGCTCTACAGCAGAGTCTCACAACTCAATCGCTGGTTGAAAACTGTTTTCTGCCCCTCCCAAAAGATAGAATTTGTAGATAATTGTCCCTCTTTCTGGGACTCACCCACAAACAGGACCAAGCCTGGCCTGTTGAGGAGTGACGTACTCCATCCTAGCTGGAGGGATGCTCTCATCTTATCTACGAACATAGACAGGGAAAATCCAACCAGGAAGTACTATTATTTTGAAAGGCTGTTTTTCCATTGAAAGCCTATCCACCATACAAAGACTTAGGACCCAGTTCACAATCTCTATAGCTTACTCTACATGTGACCAGTCTTTAGGCATTGTTTCAGGCTTTTACTCTGAAAAAATGAGGGAGATACACCGCTTTCAATGAGAGAACAGTGAGAATTTCCAGACATGAACCAAGCGCGTGATCGGGAGCGCGCATTTCTTGTTTACCTTTGCCGTTGACAAAGCTTTTGTATGGTTGAAATAGTATTGATTATTTATGACAAAAACAACCTGAGGTTTGATTTTAAACATTGTTTGACATGTTTCTACTGTCTTTTATTGTACTTTTTTGACTTTTCGTCTTGATGTTGAGAGTGCGCATTGTGCCTTTGGATTTCTGAACTAAACGCACCAACAAAACGGAGGTATTTGGACATAAAGATGAACTTTATCGAACAAAACTAACATTTGTTGTCTAACATGGAGACCTGGGAGTGCCACCAGATGAAGATCATCAAAGGTAAGTGATTAATTTGAATGCTATTTCTGACTTTTGTGACACTCTCCTTGGTTGGAAAATGTCTGTATGGGTTTCTGTGTTTTGTTACACACAAAAAAATATGAAATGTTCATATTTTGAGCTTCTACTCATGAAATCTATGCAGCCTACTCAATCACTTTTTATAGCTACTGTTTACAGGCCCCCTGGGCCATATATAGTGTTCCTTACGGAGTTCCCGGAATTCCTGTCGGACCTTTTAGTCATAGCAGATAATATTCAACGTTTTGGTGACTTTAATATTCACATGGAAAAGTCCAAAGACCCACTCCAAAAGGCTTTCGGAGCCATCATCGACTCAGTGGGTTTTGTCCAACATGCATCCGGACCTACTCACTGTCACAGTCATACTCTGGACCTAGTTTTGTCCCATAGAATAAATGTTGTGGATCTTAATGTTTTTCCTCATAATCCTGGACTATCGGACCACCATTTTATTACGTTTGCAATATCAACAAACAATCTGCTCAGACCCCAACCAAGGATCATCAAAAGTCGTGCTATAAATTCTCAGACAACCCAAAGATTCCTTGATGCCCTTCCAGATTCCATCTGCCTACCCAAGGACGTCAGAGGACAAAAATCAGTTAACCACCTAACTGAGGAACTCAATTTAACATTGCGCAATACCCTAGATCTAGTCGCACCCCTAAAAACTAAAAACATTTGTCATAAGAAACTAGCTCCCTGGTATACAGAAAATACACGAGCTCTGAAGCAAGCTTCCAGAAAATTGGAACGGATATGGCGCAACACCAAACTGGAAGTCTTCCAACTAGCTTGGAAAGACAGTACAGTACAGTATCGAAGAGCCCTCATTGTTGCTCGATCATCTTATTTTTCCAACTTAATTGAGGAAAAAAAGAACAATCCAAAATGTATTTTTGATACTGTCGCAAAGCTAACTAAAAAGTAGCATTCCCCAAGAGAGGATGGCTTTCACTTCAGCAGTAATAAATTCATGAACTTCTTTGAGGAAAAGATCATGATCATTAGAAAGCAAATTACGGACTTTAAGTCGGCGTATTCCTCCAAAGCTCAGTTGTCCTGAGTCTGCACAACTCTGCCAGGACCTAGGATCAAGGGAGACACTCAAGTGTTTTAGTACTATATCTCTTGACACAATGATGAAAATAATCATGGCCTCTAAACCTTCAAGCTGCATACTGGACCCTATTCCAAATAAACTACTGAAAGAGCTGCTTCCTGTGCTTGGCCCTCCTATGTTGAACATAATAAGCGGCTCTCTATCCACTGGATGTGTACCAAACTCACTAAGTGGCAGTAATAAAGCCTCTCTTGAAAAAGCCAAACCTTGACCCAGAAAATATAAAAAACTACGAAATGCTTCAGTCTGGTTTTAGACCCCATCATAGCACTGAGACTGCACTTGTGAAGGTGGTAAATTACCTTTTAATGGCGTCAGACCGAGGCTCTGCATCTGTCCTCGTGCTCCTAGACCTTAGTGCTGCTTTTGATAACATCGATCACCACATTCTTTTGGAGAGATTGGAAACCCAAATTGGTCTACACGGACAAGTTCTGGCCTGGTTTAGATCTTATCTGTCGGAAAGATATCAGTTTGTCTCTGTGGATGGTTTGTCCTCTGACAAATCAACTGAAAATGTTGGTGTTCCTCAAGGTTCCGTTTTGGGACCACTATTGTTTTCACTATATATTTTACCTCTTGGGGATGTCATTCGAAAACATAATGTTAACTTTTACTGCTATGCGGATGACACACAGCTGTACATTTAGATGAAACATGGTGAAGCCCCAAAATTGCCCTCGCTGGAAACTTGTTTTTCAGACATAAGGAAGTGGATGGCTGCAAACGTTCTACTTTTAAACTCAGACAAAACAGAGATGCTTGTTCTAGGTCCCAAGAAACAAAGAGATCTTCTGTTGAATCTGGCAATTAATCATCATGGTTGTACAGTCGTCTCAAATATAACTGTGAAGGACCTCTGTGTTACTCTGGACCCTGATCTCTCTTCTGACGAACATATCAAGACTGTTTCAAGGACAGCTTTTTTCTATCTACGTAACATTGCAAAATTCACAAATGTTCTGTCCAAAAATTATGCAGAAAAATGTGTCCATGCTTTTGTCACTTCTAGGTTAGACTACTGCAATGCTCTACTTTCCGGCTACCCCGATAAAGCACTAAATAAACTTCAGTTAGTGCTAAATTCGGATGCTAGAATCCTGACTAGAACCCCAAAATTAGATCATATTACTCCCTACACTGGCTTCCTGTTAACTTCTTAGCGCAAGGGGTCAGAATGTTTTTTTTTTTAAATAACGTACCCAACGTAAACGGACATTTTGGCCCAGATCGTAGAATATGCATATCATTTACAGATTAGGATAGAAAACACTCCAAAGTTTCCAAAACTGTCAAAATATTGTCTGTGAGAAAAATAATACTTATTCTGCAAGCGAAATCCTGAGAAAAAGTAACCCGGAAGTGATATTTAAAAAATATATATTTGTTTCCTGGCCTGTCTAACCTCCATTTAAAGGGGTATCAACCAGATTCTTTTTCCAATGGCTTCCTCTGGCTGTGACCAGGCTTTAGACATAGTTTCAGGCTTTTATTTTGAAAAATGAGCGAGATGTTTCAAAACAGGTCAGGTGTCCTCTGAATATTTCCTGCGCGCGCGGGAGGAGCTCACCATTTTTCTTTTCTCTCTTAATGAATAGGTTATGCTCCGGTTGAAATATTATCGATTATGTTTGTTAACCTCTTTGGGCTGCAGGTGCAGTATTGAGTAGCCTGGATAAAAGGTGCCCATTTCAAACGGCCTCGTACTCAATTCTTGCTCGTACAATATGCATATTATTATTACTATTGGATAGAAAACACTCTCTAGTTTCTAAAACCGTTTGAATTATATCTGTGAGTAAAACAGAACTCATTTTGCAGCAAACTTCCTGACAGGAAGTGGAAAATCTGAAATCGATGCTCTGTTCTAGGGCCTGCCTATAAATGTGCTTGATATTTATTAGTATACATGCACTTCATACGCCTTCCACTAGATGTCAACAGGCAGTGGGAGAAGAAATGGAGTGTATAACATGATCTGAGGGCGAATAAAAGCTCTTGGCATGACGTGACCCCATTTCCTGTTTTCTGGAACGCGCGAGAAGTGACCTGGTATTGCCTTCTGTAAAGCTGTCGTTATAGACGACTAATATCTCTGGCTTTGATTTTATTTGATACATGTGACAATATCATCGTAAAGTATGTTTTTTCAATATAGTTTTATTAGATTATTGAAATTTTTTCGGGACGTTAGGCGTGTTGCTTTGTCTGCGTTTGTTCAGGAAGGAGAGCTTCGCGCCACTTTGCTAGCTTTCCGTGCTAATTGACTGGAGAAGAGGACATTCTAAATCCAAACAACGATTGTTCTGGACAAAGGACCCCTTGTACAACATTCTGATGGAAGATCATCAAAAAGTAGACCATTTTATGATGCTATTTCATATATCTGTCGAACATGTGAAACTAGTAGTTTGCGCCCAGATTTTGGGCACGCTCTCGCCAAACGTAAACTGCATGTCGTAATGAAGTTATTTTTAGAATTCTAACACGGCGATTGCATTAAGAACTAGTGTATCTATCATTTCCTATACAACATGTATTTTTTTTGTAATGTTTATGAATAGTTATTTGGTCAGAATATGATGTGAGTGTCAGAAAATAATACCGAACGTTGTGGAAAAGATGCTACGTTAGCACAATGTATAACCACTGATTTCAGCTCTAAATATGCACATTTTCGAACAAAACATAAGTGTATGTATAACCTGATGTTATAGGACTGTCATCTGATGAAGCTTATCAAGGTAGTCAAAAATATTATATCTTTGCCTGGTTTGTTACGATCGCTAACTTTTGCTGCTGGTAAATGGCTTGTGTCTGGCTATTGTTGGTAAGTCTAATATAATGCTTATAGTGTTTTTCGCCTGTAAACACTTAAGAAATCGGAAATACGGCTGATTCACAAGATGCTGTCTTTCATTTGCTTGTACATCATGTATTTTTCAGAAATGTTTTATGATGAGTATTTAGGTATTTGACGTGGTGTCTGTAATTACTCTGGCTGCTCGGTTGCTATTTCTGAATGGTAGCTGCAATGTAAAACTATGATTTATAACCTCAAATATGCACATTTTCGAACAAAAAAGATTTTATTGTTTAACTTCTCTGCGCTACGGATACCTGAATACGGGTTCCTACTTCCTAAACAACCGCTGAATTGCATGGTGCCAAATTCAAAAATAGTCCTACAAATATTTATATATCATGCCAATCACAAGTGAATATACCAAAACACAGCTTAGCTTGTTGTTAATCCACCTATGGTGTCAGATTTTGAAAATATTTTACAGCGAAAGAAACCAAGCTTTTGTGAGCGTAGCTTTCAATGCTACATCAGCTGCCCCAAATTAGCATGGTCACAAAAGGTGTGAAAAGCAATAAAATTAATCGCTTACCTTAGAATATTCAGACGTTTCCATCTACGAGACTCCCAGTTACACAACACATCTTCTTTTTTGTTCGATAAATAATATACCTTTATCACAAAAAAACGCCATTTGGGTTCCGCGTTATGATGAGAAACTACAGCCTCGTTCCGTCCTGAAAGGATGATGAAAATTTCCAAACGTATCAGATTAAAACGTATTACAAAAATATTTTAATCATGCATAATCAAGTTGAAATATACCAAAACACAGCTTAGCTTGTTGTTAATCCACCTATCGTGTCAGATTTTGAAAATATATTTTACAGCGAAAGGATTCCAAGCTATTGTGAGTGTAGCTTTCAATGCTATAACAGCTTAGCCTTATATTAGCTTGGTTAGCTTGGTCACGAAAGTAAGAAAAGCAATAAAATTAAATCGATTACCTTTGATAATCGTCGGGTGTTTCCACTCACGAGACTCCCAGTTACACAACAAATGTTATTTTTGTTCGATAAATATTACTTTTATCACAAAAAAAACGGGGGTATCATCGGATGGTGCCACAGTGTCTCCTGACCCCTCATGTCTCAGCCTCCAGTATTTATGCTGCAGTAGTTTGTGTGTCGGGGGGCTAGGGTCAGTCTGTTATATCTGGAGTATTTCTCCTGTCTTATCCGGTGTCCTGTGTGAATTTATGTATGCTCTCTCTAATTCTCTCTTTCTTTCTTTGTCTCTCTCGGAGGACCTGAGCACTAGGACCATGCCTCAGGACTACCTGGCATGATGACTCCTTGCTGTCCCCAGTCTACCTGGCCATGCTGCTGCTTCAATTTCAAATGTTCTGCCTGCGGCTATGGAACCCTGACCTGTTCACCGGACGTGCTACCTGTCCCAGACCTGCTGTTTTCAACTCTCTAGAGACAGCAGGAGCGGTAGAGATAATCTCAATGATCGGCTATGAAAAGCCAACTGACATTTACTCCTGAGGTGCTGACCTGTTGCACCCTCGACAACTACTGTGATTATTATTATTTCACCATGCTGGTCATTTATGAACATTTGAACATCTTGGCCATGTTTTGTTATAATCTCCACCCAGCACAGGAAAAGAGGACTGGCCACCCCTCATAGCCTGGTTCCTCTCTAGGTTTCTTCCTAGATTTTGGACTTTCTAGGGAGTTTTTCCTAGCCACCGTGCTTCTACACCTGCATTGCTTGCTGTTTGGGGTTTTAGTCTGGGTTTCTGTACAGCACTTTGAGATATCAGCTGATTTAAGAAGGGCTATATAAATACATTTGATTTGATTTGATTTGAAGAGGCGCTGTTGCGCCTTCTTCACCACACTGTCTGTGTGGGTGGACCATTTCAGTTTGTCCGTGATGTGTATGCTGAGGAACTTAAAACTTTCCACGTTCTCCACTTCTGTCCCGTCGATGTGGATAGTGGGGTGCTCCATCTGCTGTTTTCTGAAGTCCACAATCATCTCCTTTGTTTTCTTGACTTGGAGTGAGAGGTTGTTTTCCTAACACCACACTCCGATTGCCCTCACATCCTCCCTGTAGGCTGTCTCATCGTTGATGGTAGAGTCTCCAGTTGCAGAGGGTGGGGTTGAGACTCAGGGCCTCAAGCTTAATGATGAGCTTGGAAGGTACCATGGTGTTGAATGCTGAGCTATAGTGGCTTAGTTTGGGTACTTTGGCGAAGCCAGTATTTGGGGCATGAGGCAGAGTTGAGTGAATTAGCTTCAACTGTTAACTTGACCCCACCCTTATAAATCTAAATGAAATTTTACAGGCGGAGGCGTATCACGTTATTCACTTAGCCTACCCCAGATGAGAAGCGTTTTCCCACACTTTTTATGGATCCCAAATGAGTCATACCTAACCACCCCAGTGGGTTTCCATGGCCCCCTAAAAACCGCACGGTGCACTCTGTCCACTGTGCTGATATAGCGCAGCGGAGATACAGATTTTGCACCAACCTGTCACTGTCACGTCCGTTGTTGGAATGAGACCAAGGCGCAGCGTGGTAAGCTTACATCTTTCTCTATTTTGATGAACACCAAAAAAACAACAAAAGATAAACGAACGTAACGTTCTGCAGGCTACACAGTAACTGTACAAAAACACGATCCCACAAACTGTTGATTTTTCCCTTCCTAGAATGCTTTGAAATGGTAATTTATGAAAGCCCCCCTTTATCCAAGGGTCACAGAGTCTCTGATTGCAATGTCCTCTGCAGTTATTATCATTACAGTAAAAGTGCAGGCCAATGGCAATCATGCCGATTTCTGCAAATTCATATCTGCTGCTGTATATCCCACTATTTCACAATGCGATTCATTGTGTGCTGGAACAAGTCCACTACTCTCAGACCTGTCCACAGCACTACACAACAACTCTGACTGATAGGACTATAAAACAGTTTGATGAAAAAGGCCTACTACTCCACTGGGAATCATTTGCCTCAATGCACAAGCTTCAGAGGACAGAGCTGATCATTGTGGACTGGAATGGTTGACTGAAACACTGTCACTGTAGAGAAAAGAGTCCAAATAAAAGCAAACAGCAGAGAGGGTGATTACAATAACGGCAATGTTAGCATAATTAAACTGTAGATAGCACTAATTACAGTCTCCAGCAAAGATCAGTAAGTTACACTTTTATGTTATTTCACTGGCATCATTTCTGCCTAGTGTCGGAGCAGCATCACTTCAGATATTTCAGCATTTCGTCAATAACTCATAACTGTTTCCAATGTCATCACTAGGGCCCTGTGTTTTAGATTATCATGTCACACCTTTTCCAGAAATGGGAATAATACCAAAAATGAAAGCAATTGTCTGAGGATGGTGCTGGTCTGAGGACAGTTTGATGAAAAAGCTTTAAATAAAGGCTAAAATCCATGTATTGTAACATGATTGTCCAAAACACAGGGTCCAGTCATCACACAGTGCTAAACAATGTTTCTGCAGTGTTTGTCTTCTCTAACCGGCTCCTCAGTTTTCAGCCTAGCTGCCTGATTACAGTTAGATACAGTTAGGACATGGTCAAGCCAGGATTTTGCTTGACCATGTGACCTAGCCAGGAAAAACTATGTGCCCTGGTAACAGTAGAATCAATCAAGTAACAGGGCCTGCCTTGTTTTGAAGTAGTATGAATGTCTTGTCTATTCTCTCAAGCTGGTGTGTTGTAGCGGGCACAGTAATGCAGTAAGCCAGAGGGGGTGTCTACTGTATGTCTCAGTGGCCGGGGCGGCACAGGTCCCCCCAGAGTGCAGCGGCCCAGCCCTGGCCCAGCCTCGTCCTCTTGTCCTCTCTAACAATGGGAAGGGTAATGGGCTCCCCAAGGCCTTTTCATTCAGCCTGATTACACTGGCAGCATCAGGCCTGCCATAAAACAATTAGCTTCATTTATCAACCTCGCCTCGTCCACTAGCTCTGGGAGGGCTAGGAGGCTGAGAGAGAGTGAGAGTGAGAGTGAGAGAGAGAAAGAGAAAGAGAGAGAGGTGATGAAAAATAGACTTGAGGGTGGGTAAGAGAGATGAACATGGAGAGGGAGGGGAGAGGGATCAATGATGAAGAGGCAATGCTACTTGTTTTGACAGTGTAGATCTACCCATAAATGCATTGTCTTGCAACTGGCAATTTGTATTAGCAGATAGTAAATAAGGAATTTGGAAAGTTACATAATGTACATAAAATACCAAGCCAAACCAAAGCCTAATCACAATTCCCAGGAAAACTAACTTTAGCAGTTATCAATCATTGGCTTCTCTTCAGTACTGTAAAACAGAAAAGTTATCCAATCTGGATTTCTGATGTACTGTAATTTTCCAAAGCTCCACAGACTTACTTAAGATTAAATAAAGATCTGGACACAGTGTGCATCGGTGAGCGTCTCCAATTCAAACATCACTGATCAAGCATTTTCCCTAAAGAAGGAATGTATTTATTAAATGCTATAATGGTATGCCCTCAGGCATCAAAAACATATTTGACAGCTGGATATAATATGCAACCCAATACTTCTTACATTGCTATGACTGAATTTCTTATGTGTCATTTATACTTGACACTTGATGCAGCACGATACAGTCCTGAAGGATTATGGCAATATTGCAAGTTTCCTTCCCAAACAATTGCTGCTGAAATACAACAGATGCTTTCTCCTCTATATTCTGTTGAGTTTGGCCGAATGATATGAGTCTGGAAAAGCATATTTAATGTGTTTCTCGCCTTACTCATTTAGTCATATGAACAATGGTTGGGAATATAAAGTATTTATGCAGTTATAGAATTTACAAAAAAAAGCTTCCTTTAGTCTAGTCTAGATCTTGATTTCTTCTTTCAAGCTATTCATCTTCCTCTACTCAAGTTCCCAATGTTGCATTAGAGTGTATTACTTTCTTAGAGTAACTCATTTAAACAAACACGCACACACACACACACACACACACACACACACACACACACACACACACACTCATAAAAGCACAGACGCACACACTTCCATGGATATAGTAATGCTTTAAAAAACTAGACAGAAAGTGTAAATAAAAATAAACATGTCACTAAAGATGAATAGCCGGCCCAGGCCACCTTTCTATGGGCGTCCCCTGAGAGCTGTATGATGCAGCTGTTATAAACTGAAGAAGAGTGTGGAGAAGTTGTTTTACCCTTCCCTTTGGTGAAAGGTGGTACTTCTATTTCTATGCTCTGACTATTTCCTTGTATATGTCGTATCTCAAGGCAGCAACTCACAATAAGAGTTAATTGTGAGAATAGAGACAAATATACAAAACTAATACCACCGGCCTACCACCGACTATAGCAGCAGATCTATTCTAGTCCTACTCAGACTGACAGCGTTTTGACCATTATAGGTACTTCCTTATCAGGCCACCTTCATCCAATTTCTCTGTGGTAAACTACGGATTATTTGATAGCAGAGTACAGTGTGCACATATAGTCTCTTCCTCCAGACACTTAGATCATGTTAACATGAGGAGGAGGGTGATTATGTCACAGCAGAAATAATAACTCATTACCAGAGCCATGGAGGGGCACGAGGTCGCCCATATCACCCCGGTTGCCTTTCCCCCATAATCATCAGCTCATCGGCGGTGTCAGCAGGAAAGTATATCTATGGTCTTAAATCATGCCCTCTGCTCCTCACACTCCTTAATTAAGTCCTGATCGCCCTGTCCTACCTCCACAGTATTAGTGTGTTTAATTTCCTGCCTTCATATCTCCTTCCCTTTCAGATATACTGTATTATTAATTAAGCCTCTCCATCTCTCTCTCCCTCGCTCCTCTCAGCTTGGCAGTGTTTCCAGGGGCCACGCCACTCTGCACTGATATGCTACTGCTGCCTGGCTTTAAAAGGATGACTGCTGATTTCCATCCATCGGTTTGACCATTAAGGCATGCTTAGCCACATAATTCCGAGAGACATTACTCTGAGGTTCAAAGATAAGAGGCAGGTTGAATTGGCTTCACCGGTGGCTGAGTGATGTAGTGTTACTGGTCTGACTATATGGCCTAAAAATGTGATTTCCCTGGGAGCTATTATGAAAACAAACATGCAGGGGTTTGTGCAAATAGCAAAATTGGGCTCTGCTAGGTTTGCAGGAAGATTAGAACACAGTAACTGTATTTTCCCAGTAGTCATGAGAAGATCTGATGGGGAATTGATAAGTTGATTAATTAAAAGAGCACAACCAGGCACAAGGCTATGCATTTTTTGTATCTGAGCAGTTATTAAATCAAACACCTGCTAAATATTTGATTTTCTACGATTGTCTTATTGGAAACTATGGTTACATGCGTGGCACAGTAGCTCTATTTACGCTGTATTTCACAAATAATGGTGCTTGTGAGGCTCAACACACCACACAGTTTATTTTTGTTTTCTTTCCAAGAGGGTTCTTGAAGTTTCCCCCTTCACTCAGAGAGAACCAATGGAGTGCAACATCAGGCCACCCACCACAGTGACAAGCAGGGGAATGGAAAACACTCCAAACCACAGTGACACATAGAGTTACACGGCCCGCGTCAACAAATTGTCTGGTCGCAGTTCCTCGGACCCTGAGCATATGAGTGAAATGGGCAGGGATGCTCTCTGCTGTGAGGGGATAGGAGGGGAAGAACGGATGAGGAGAGATGGTGTTTCACCTCATCTGGATGGCTGGCTGAGTAGTGAGGAAAGAAGAGGAATGAAGGCCCAGGCGGAAGCTCTCGGGTTAAGGTGCCTCTCCAATTTCACAGCTGAGCTGCGCTCGTCGCCCGAGATGCTGGTGGTCACGGCAATGCTCCAAATAGACCATCACTTGAGTGGCACCAGGGGCCACAGTTCGTGGCGGAATGTTGGCGCCCAAGGATGGGTTCCTTTTTCTCATTTCCCTTTTTGGGGATCTTAGATGTATTTGTTCATCCATCTTTCCAATGTGATTTGACAAGGAGTGGTCATGTTGCAAGTTCTAGATGTGACAGCATTTTTGTTCAAATCAGATAAGGTCAATTATGTTTAAAACAAGGAAATACATGTTTCTCTGGAATGCTTAGCAGGATAGGAAAATGGTCCAATTCACACACTTATCAAGATAACATCCCTTGTCATCCCTCCTGCCTCTGATCTGGTGGACTCACTAAACATAAATGTTTTGTTTGTAAATGACGTCTGAGTGTTGGATTGTGCCCCTGGCTAATCCTATATAAAAAAAAAACATAATAAAATTGTGCTGTCTGGTTTGCTTAATATTGTCATGTTTTGTCTTTGATCATCATGTCTTGTCCCTGTGCTTCCCTCTGCTGGTCTTATTAGGTTCTTTCCCTCTTTCTTTCCCTCTCTCGCTCTCTCTCTCTATCGTTCCGTTCCTGCTCCCAGCTGTTTCTCATTCTCCTAAACTACCTCATTTACTCTTTCACACCTGTCCCCTATTTTGCCCTCTGATTAGAGTCCCTATTTCTCCCTCTGTTTTCCGCTTCTGTCCCTGTCGGATTCTTGTTTGATGTTTGCTGTTCTGTGTCCTTGTTCCGCCCTGTCGTGTTTTTGCCTTCTTCAGATGCTGCGTGTGAGCAGGTGTCTATGTCAGCTACGGCCTGTGCCTTCCTGAAGCGACCTGCAGTCTGTGGTCGCGTCTCCAGTCGTTCCTCTCTACTGACGAGAGGATTTCAGTTTCCTGTTTTGGATTTACCTTTGATAATATCCAGGAGAATCATTGTTTGTTTAAGACTGGAATAAAGACTCTGTTTCTATTACGTCGCTTTTGGGTCCTCATTCACCAGCATAACAAATATAAGGAATTCAAAATGATTTATACTTTTGCTTTTGACACTTAAGTATATTTTAGCAATAACATGTACTTTTGATATTTAAAACCAAATACTTTTACACTTTTACTCAAGTAATATTTTACTGGGTGACTTTCACTTTTACTCAAGTCATTTTCTATTAAGATATCTTTACTTTTACTTTAAGTATGACAATTGGGTACTTTTTCTACCACACACACAGTTTCCATCAGAAAATATCAACAACTTGTCCTAAGACTTAAAGTAAGAATCTGCACTGTTTGCCTCAGTGCCTTTGTTATTTGTTTTGATTTGTTCATGAAACGGGGGCGAAACGGAGGAGAGGATGTTCCGGCAGCGTGGCAAAAAAAGGTCAGGGCGTGAGTTGGGGTGGGCATTCTATGTTGTTTTTCTATGTTTTGTTCTGTATTTAATTTTCTATGTGTTTGGCCTAGTATGGTTCTCAATCAGAGGCAGGTGTCGTTGTGTCTGATTGGGAGCCATATTTAGGTAGCCTATTTTCTATTGTGTTTTGTGGGTGATTGTTTCCTGTGTTTGTGGTTGTGTCACCATTCAGGACTGTTTCGGTTTTCATTCACTTTGTTATTTTTGTATTTTGTAGTGTTCAGTTTATTATTAAAATAGGACGAACACTTACCACACTGCATATTGGTCCGATCCTTCATACTCCTCAGACGAAGAGGACGAGAATCGTTACAAATGCAGTACATATCGTGCTGTTCTATTGCTCGTGCAATGCTTTCTGAGGAAAAAAACTGTGTTTGTTGTTTGCAGTAACTTCTTTGTTATGTGCCAGTTTCACCAATTAGGCCTAATGATTCTAGCTTTAAATACATTTTTTTAAGATACCTATTTTGAGTACCTTTTAAAGGAGAGTATTGCAGTATGGTGGCATAATGTTCTCTGCTACTGTATTTCTAACACAGTTCCCACTGTGTCTAAAAGGACTGTGGCAATCCTCCAGCTCCTCAGTGTGAGGCCTTCACCCTGGACCCTCCCAAGTCAACACTTTCCTCCTGACCCTGACCCCTTGAATGACAGCTCACAGAACCCCACAGGACCTCACAGCCCTGGAGCCCCCCACACCCTGGCACACACCCTCATACCTGCCCTGGAGCTCACCCTCAGACTGGCTTGGGTCCACACAGAAGACTGGGGGAGGTCAGAGAGAAGTCACAGGACTCCATGCCAGACTCACCCACCTACATCCCTCTCCTCCTCTCCTCAAATCCTTTCGTTTGGTTCTACTCCCATGGCTGCAGTGCCAGGTCTCTGTCAAACAACTGAGGGTCAGTTTTCATTTGTCCCTGGTCTGGCCCAGCACCACACTCCCTGTAGCGGCCATGGGAGTGGCCGTGGTGGAAGCCTTAGGGATGTCAGGTGGTATTTTCTGCCCGCCCCGCGGCAATCCCAGGTTGCCCTGCAATCCTTCAAGTTGGTGACGCTTTGCCACTTTCTTACAGTATATAAATGCAATACATCAAAGGAAGAAATTTGTCCAATAAATTTTTCGAAAGTGGTGTGGAGGGAGGGAGGGAAAGGGGAGAGTAGAGGGGTGGAAGGAGGTGCAGCGTGGATCACTGCCTGTAGGGGGAGACTTTTACCACGCCTTTCTGCCAAGGACAAATTACATTATTAAAATTGATTCCCAAAATTATATTCCTCATTCTTGAGCTTCACTGCTGTATGCAAAATAGAACCTGGTATAATGTGATGAATCCCTTATGTACTCTACTGTATATATCGACTTCCACCTTGTTAGAAACTCACCAATAATAGAAAGATATATTTAATTCATTCATTGGACTGCAAATGCGCTCCCTATTCACCGCACCACAAAATGGGTTCAAAATGCAGCTGCTCGTTCACAACTTGGAAATGCACGACAGTGATTGAGCTGGCTGAAATGGTCTTACACGCCACATTTGGTAATTTGCACACCTACCTGCACTTCAGAGCAGGACAATTACAGAGTGTCTCCGGGGCCCACAGTGGCCCTCGGGTTCTCTCCGACTCGCGCCCAGACTGCACCCGCTCTCCCCTTGCCCCGCTCGGCCACCAAAGTGCCAGCGTGAAATGGCCGCTAATGCCTTGTGCTATCTATCCCGTGCAGAGCCTGTTTTAAGCCTCCATATTGCTCTTTGGGCTGTTGAAAAAAAGAGAGAGAGAGAAAGAGCCAGGGTAAGAGAGAGGGAGAGAGAAAGAACGAGAGAGGGAGGAAATGAAAACATCAAACAAGCTTGTGAAATGTAAAATAGCATGAACCTTGCATTTTTCTCATCAATGAGACTTAATGAGTATTCCACCTTCTGGCACCAACTGCAGGGAGAGAAACAAAATGGGGAGATAACCATTCAGAATTTAGCTGATAAAACACAATGAATCTGAAGAATGTGTTCTGGCTCTGATGTGAAAGATGTCTCTTGACTGTATGGCAGAATGTTCATCAATTGATCAATTTACTCTCTACTCTGTACCCTGAAACATGTCTTGCATATACTTGATTGTGTTAGAGAAGTAAACTACACTTGGAGCAAGACTAGAGACAATTCAATTGTCTTATTCAAGTGCCATAGATGTTTATACTGAAGACATGAAACACAACGTAATGGCATCCAACACTAACAACACAGATCATTACTTCAATCAGCTGTCCTGTGGAGAATGAAGTCTGTCTGATGGAGTATGTCTGTCTGATGCCACATCACCTACGAAAACACTCCCTTTTAACCTGTCAACACAGAATAGTTAGTCAGCTTGTCTTTAGTCCCAAGGGGTTGGAAGGTGTCCTGGGAAGGCATGGGGGGCTGACATGTTAGCTTACAGCAGCACCACCACGCATCTCACCACATTGATATGATGGACATTGGCACCTGTCGTAACTCATTAGCCACTGCCAGGAAACTGACCAGTGCGCCGGACGGGCTCTTCAGGAGGTTTTAGGTGTAAAGAGCAGTGACAGTGCCTGGAAAGCAGCAAGCAGAAGACTCAACGACTCCATTACGATGGGCAGATGGAACACCACTCCCCCTCCACCTGCTCGCCTGGTTCACTCCTTCCCGTTAGCTGGTTGGCATTTAGAGCTAAGTAGTCTGTCGAAGCAATACGAATCAGCTCATATGCAAGGCTCAGCGGAGCATGTGATATGAAGGAACTGGATTTATAGTGGTGACAAGGTTATCAAAAAGAGACAATGCATATACGCTATATATGGGTCATCATATGGGTCATCACAGATATGCTAGTTTGAGCGACCAGATATTTTTTTCCAATGTTTGCGTGTATTCCTTCCATTCTACATCTGCCTACTTGGTAACATTGTAATACATTAGAAGGTTGCAATGTGGTGAGGCAAAGCCAAGATGTATATTTCTAAACCGTCGTTCTCTGAATGATTGTCTAAACGATGAATGATTCATTGATTGAATTAATAAATCATTACAAGGAAGTACACTACTTGGGCTCCTCGGCCAACGACAGGGGAGTACCAACCAACCTTAGCCGTCTCGTCTCACTGACAAAGCCACAGGTACATTCATATAATCTATGATGATGCTGACAATGCAATGTCCTAGGATCGAGATACTATTTGAATGTGAGAAAGCAAGGATGAAGAGTAGAGAGAGAAAAGAGGGAGAGAGAGAGAGAATGAGCGAGAGAGCGCTATCCAGGCTTCTCTGAGATTAAGCTTCATAGCAGCCATCCCTCTTCCAGAAGAAAACAGCGCTCCTTCTACAAACGTCTCATCACTTTAGGATTTCTCAATCAACATAGTTAGAATAAACCAATGCATAAGCACATCCTCATCTGAGAATAGAATACACTACTGGATAGAAACAGGCTAGATAGAAGATAAGGATGGGACACACACTTCATTACATGTATGTATGTATAGTAGCATTAGACAATGGGTCTCCATGAGCTTCGGTTGATGAGAATAATGGTGCTTTGATTCCCTCTGCTGGTTACTGTTGTAACAACAAGTCTGAAGACGACTTTGTGGACCAACGTCTTTCTGTTCCGACAGCCATTATGTATGGAAATAAAAACTGTATAACTGCTAGGACTTAATCAATAATTATTCATTAGTAATTATGTAATGCAAAATGAGACTGCTCATGGTGATAGCTTGTATTATTCTCATTGTAGATGATTCCTCAATTCAAAGCAAGCTGAGAAAGCATTATGGGTTGTGTTACAAAATTCTGGGAACATTCAATAAATTCCCTGGATTTCTAGAAACCCAAGTTGAAAGATTCCAAACGTACTGCTTATTCCAACCTGATTCCCGGAATCATCCATCTGGGATTTCGGGAAAACCAGAGAATTTGTTGTATTGCATCCCTAATTATGGGATTCTCTATACTGTCAAAGTGAAACTCAGTCAGTATTGTCTTTACGCAATAGTAAGCATTACAATTAATTCAGAATAGAATGTATGAATGTGTATCACATTCAGAAGCATGAATCTATATGAAACAAAGATAGTGGTGTATGTGTGTGTGTGGTCCTGTGTGCATGTGTGAGAGAGATTCAGAGAGACAGGGAACTCAAAGAGAAAGAAAGAGAGAGAGGGGGGAATGGGTGATATCTCTATATATATCGCTAAAAATAAATGTCGCTGGAGGGAATAGCAGCCGTTTTAAAGGCTCCTTATCAATTGTGCTATTTTGTGTGTTTTTCTGGCTGCATAACTTTTTTTGTACATAATGTTTCTGCCGTCATTTCCTATGACCGAAAACAACTTCTGGACATAAGAACAGCGATCACTATTCTCAATTTGGACGAGGATTACTACTTCAATGAGTTGGAGGCGAATGACATACTGCTCATCCTGGACCAGGCCCAAATACCCGACACTCGAAGAAGGAAGAGGCGGCGTTATAGAGGCAGGAGTGCAGGATAACTGACAAGACTATGTTGGCAATTGAAAAACCGCTTCTACACTCCGTTCTATTGACGAACGTGAAATCACTGGAGATAAACTGGACAAGCTCCGTTCAAGACTATCCTATTAACGTGATCTAAAGAACAGTAATATCCTATGTTCAGTGGCATGTATTCACGGATACATTGAATGCAGGGGAAACCAGCGTGCAAAATAATAGCCAATCAGTGTTGAGCTAAACTGAATGAGCTCAGCTGTGAATGGTCCTGGTACACCAAAAAAAGTGTCAAAGGAAGCCAGTTTGGATTTGGCTTCACAGCAATCACATCACATCAGAAGCCACACGTCATTGACAGAAAACTTGAATTGTTGCATATTGTTGTGTAGTTGTCCTTCGGTGGCTAGCTAGCTAAAATCGTCCCTTTCCTAAATCAGCCATGGCTGGAGACAGGAATTTGGACTTGTGGTTTTAATTAATACTGGCCAATGATTAAAATACAGCCATATTATGGCCTTTCTCTTGCATTTCAAAGCTGCTGAAAATAAATAATAATAGAAAACGCATGTTTTTTTTGTTTGAATGATCTTTTACCAGATTTAATGTCACTATCTGATTTTAAGTACCTTGGCATTATACTTGATTCCAACCTCTCTTTTAAAAAAGCATGTGAAAAAGGTAATTCAATTAATAACCAAGTTCAACCTAGCTAATTTCCGATTTATACGAAATTGTTTGTCTACAGAGGTAGCAAAACTGTACTTCAAATCTATGATACTCCCCCACTTAACATACTGCTTGACTAGTTGGGCCCAAGCTTGCTGTACAACATTAAAACCTATTCAGTATGTTTACAAACAGGCTCTCAAAGTTCTTGATAGGAAGCCCAATAGCCATCATCACTGTTACATCCTCAGAAAGCATGAGCTCCTGTGTGTCTTGTGTTCAAGATCCTAAATGGCCTGGCTCCCCTTCCACTCAGTATTTTTGTTAAACAGAAAACCCAAACATATGGCAGCAGATCCACAAGGTCTGCCATGAGAGGTGACTGTATAGTTCCCTTAATTAAGGAAAAGCACCTTTAGTAAATCCGCTTTCTCTGTGAGTGCTTCCCATGTCTGGAATACACTGACATCAGACACACATAACTGCACCACATATCACACCTTCAAAAAATGCATTAAGACATGGCTAAAGGTCAATCAGATTTGTGAACATAATCCCTAGCTGTGTATTGCCGCTTTCCATGTTGTCTGTTGTCTGTAGCTTGTGAGGTGTGGAAACACTGTTGCTTTTATGAATTTTGTCTTGCTGCTTTTTGTTCTATGTTGCTCTTTCTGTATGCTACGTCTTGCTTGTCCTATGTTTCTCTGCGTGTGCTCACTGCTCAGTGATTGTCTATATTGTAATTGTTTTTAATAACCTGCCCAGGGTCTGCGGTTGAAAATTAGCCGGCTGGCTAAAACCGGCACTTTTACTGAAACATTGATTAATGTGCACTGTCCCTGTAAAAATAAAATAAACTCAAACTCAAACTCAAACTATTCTCCTACATTCATTTCACATTTCAATTATTCATTTCACATTTCAATGATTATAACGGTGATGCTGATCTAACCATAAATTCATACGTTGTGTCACTGGCCTGAGACGATTGAAGTTCAGTACTTAGCCTAGATGTAGTAGGATCACGTTAACTAGCTCGCTAACATCACTGGCTCATTATTGCTGATGCGATGAAGTTAGGCTAGCAAGCATTTTACCGAGATAGCCTAATCTAGGACATCCCTAACTAAAAGTGTGTACTACTGTATGACATTCACAGACCGTTTTACCAGCATGTAAGAGAGGAGGATGGCATTGGCGTTAATCTAGTCTACAAGTAGGGTGAGTCAAGAACATGTTTTTTCTAATTGCGCACACACGCACACAAACACACTCACACATGCAGAAATCAGTACCATGGACAGCCACATGACATTTAGCAACGTTGATTGGACTTAATTGTTTTTAGTATCTTTACATTTGTTTTCACTGTATTAGACTCATCATATACGTATAGCTCAGTTTATTTGATGATGTTTAAATGTTTAATTTGAAATGGTCCTGGAATAGCAGAGGCAGTACTCCTGTTTTCTTTGTGCTGACTCTCTGTGGTTCTAAATCAAGCATTAACTTGCTTTACCATGTTATAGGTCATGTAAGTGTTTCTTACATGCAATATCTGTTTTGTGGCCTTCACCGGACAGATGTTACTCTCCGGTTATGTGATGAAACAAACGTATGTGTGGTTGAATTTAATCTGCCACTGTGTGACTTGTCTTTTTGTTGTCTCAGTATTATTGTATATCACGGTTGCATATGAGGAAATAGGTTATAGTGTAACGGCATTCAGAGGAAGAAGGTGGGCTGTGGGGGAGCACTGGAGATCTGGTGCATACCACTCGCACCTATCCCTTAGGCTCAATGCCCACATTCGGCCCGGGCACGGGCGGAGCGCAGGCATAGGGCGAACTGCACCCTCCCAGTGCCCCGGAGACAGAGTACGCAGAGCCGGCGCAGGATACCCTGGGCCGAGACGGCGTACCGGAGGCCAAACACGCTGAGCTGGCACAATACGCCCTGGCCGGATGCCCACTCTCGCATGGCACTTGCGGGAGGCTGGCCTATAGCGCTCCGGGCTATGAGCGTGTACTGGCGACACCGTGCGCTTCACCGCATAACACGGTGCCTGACCAGTACTACGCTGCTTCCGGTAAGCACGGGGATTTGGCTCAGGTCTATCGCCTGACTCCGCCAATCTCCCTGTGTACCCCCCCCAAAAAAATGGGGGGCTGCCTCTCGTGCCTGTTGTGCTGCCGTGCTAACTCCTCATAGTGTTGCCGCACAGCCTTAGGTGCCTCCAATTCCTCCTGCGGACGGCGATACTCCCCAGCCTGTGCCCAGGGTCCCTTGCCTTCCAGTATCTCCCCCCATGTCCATTTCTCCAGATAGCGCTTCTCCTCCTTACCACGCTGTTTGGTCCTTTTTTGCTGTGTGGTTCTGTAACGGCATTCATCGGAAGAAGGTGAGGACCAAGGTGCAGCGTGATACGTGTTCATATTATTTATTCGAAACTGAACACTGAATACAAAATAACAAAGGAATAACGGGAACAGTTCTGACAGGTGCAACAAACACTAAACAGAAAATAACCACCCACCACTACCAGTGGGAAAACAGGCTACCTAAGTATGGTTCTCAATCAGAGACAACGATAGACAGCTGCCTCTGATTGGGAACCATACCAGGCCAAAACATAGAAATACAAAACCTAGACATACAACATAGAATGCCCACCCACATACACCCTGACCAAACAAAAAATAGAAACATACAAAGCAATCTACGGTCAGGGCGTGACATATAGAGAAAACAACGAAAATTATCACAACATAGGTTGTAATATGGCTTAGCTTTTCCAGTGATTTTACCACAATACCTCTACTGTTTAAAACACACCAGATTAATGGTGACGAGAATCTTTGTGGCACTAAGGTCAATTTGGCCAGCTGAGATCAATTGACACAAAGAACATTGATTTTTAATATTTTCCTCCCTCTTCCTAACGTAACAGATTTTGTCAGTTGGTAGGATGGTTCTCCAAAGGAGAATGTACAATGAGGCTTTGAAGACTTGCTGGGATTATTATGATCTTAATTGATTGGTTTGATATAGAAAGAACAAGTGAAAGGATGGGACTTCCCTCTGGGTCTATTGGGGGTAATTGTCGCTCCTTATCCCTCTTCTCCTCTTCTCCTTTCAATTTAGGCCAATGTTTTGTGTTGGTTTGACGTGTGCATATTGTGTATGGTGGACTGTAGTCAGCACTGGAATACTTGTTATTGAGAGGGAACACACACCAGCCGAGGAGAACTGGTTGGAATGCACTACACGAGATGCCCTTGAAGGAAGTGTTTGTGTGAACCTCTCATTTTTGCTTTTCTAACATCCTCTTAGAGCACCTTCACACCACACACACACACACACACACACACACACACACACACACACACACACACACACACAACACACACACACAACACACCACACACACACACACACACACACACACACACACACACACATCACACACACACACAACACACACAACACACACACAACACACACACACACACACCTTGCTGCTATGGGTCGACGCTTGAGCGGGGGGGGGGGGGGGTGCTTCAGAGGTGCCAAGGTCAGTTGCCAAGGTCAGGCACCCACCCCAATGGCTAGCGATCTCCAGGAGGGATCTAGCACGCTAACACACTAACACATGCTCCAAAGACCCATCACCCCAATCAACACAGAGCATAAAGAGCATAGTGCTCTGTCCATACAATTCATCAACCTGGCTAATGAGGACTCAGTCAAATTCCTATGAGGAGCATTAATATGGGAGCCTGGCATTGCCCATTCCTTCTCCCAACTCCAGCAAGAACCCTTACCATAGATACAAAGGGTCCTCAAAGGCAACATTACCATTCAAATGAAATCATGCACTATTAAACAGACAGGGTGTTAAGATGCAGTTTGCATAACAGGTACTAATAAACCACATGGTAATTCCCCCCCAGTCCTATCATGAAGTGTGGTTTCATAGCCTAAACCACTACATCAACTATTATGCCAACCATTACACCAGCACCAGTCAAGTTACATCGCCCCCTTCATCAGCTGTCAATATCATGACAATTTTTTTTTTTCCGTGGTGGAAAAAGTGCTCAATTGTCATATTTGAGTAGAAGTAAAGATACCTTAATAAAAAATGACTGGAGTAAAAGTAAAAGTCACTCAGTTAAATACTACTTCAGTAAAAGTCTAAAAGTATCTGGTTTTAAATGTACTTTAGTACAGTGTTGGAAAAAGCATTACATTCTCAAGTACAAGTAAAAGTAAATGCTAAACATAAAAACATTTAGGACAGACAGGGGTACATGCCAACACTCAGACATAATTTACAAATGCAGTATTTGTGTTTAGTGAGTCTGGCAAATCAGAGGCAGTAGGGATGACAACGCATTATACTGATTGATAGGCATGTAAATTTGGACCATAATTCTTTCCTGCCTCATCATTCAAAATGTAATGAGTACATTTTGGTGTCAGGGAAAATGTTTGGGAGCAAAAGGTAAATTATATTATTTAGGAATGTAGTGGAGTAAAAGTTGTCAAACATATAAACTGAACATGTGTAAATATTTGTATGAACATAACAAGATTCAACAACTGACACATACACTGAACAAGTTCCACAGACATGTGACTAACAGAAATTGAATAATTTGTTCATCAAAGGGGGGGGGGTCAAAATCAATAGTAACAGTCAGTATCTGGTGTGGCCACCAGCTGCATTAAGTACTGCAGTAAATCTCCTCCTCATGGACAGCATCAGATTTGCCAGTTCTTGCTGTGAGATGTTACCCCACTCTTCCACCAAGGCACCTGCAAGTTCCCGGACATTTCTGGGGGGAATGGCCCTAGTCCTCACCCTCCGATCTAACAGGTCCCAAACATGCTCAAGTGGATTGAGATCCGGGGGGCTCTTTGCTGGCCATGGCAGAACACTGACATTCCTGTCTTGCAGGAAATCAAGCCCAGTACGAGCAGTATGGCTGGTGGCATTGTCATGCTGGAGGGTCATGTCAGGATGAGCCTGCAGGAAGGGTACCACATGAGGGGAGGAGGATGTCTTCCCTGTAACGCACAGCGTTGAGATTGCCTGCAATGACAACAAGCTCAGTCCGATGATGCTGTGACACACCGCCCCAGACCATGATGGACCTTCCACCTCCAAATCAATTCCACTCCAGAATAGAGGCCTCGGTGTAACGCTCATTCCTTCAACGATAAACGTGAATCTGACCATCACCCCTGGTTAGACAAAACCGCGACTCGTCAGTGAAGATAACTTTTTGCCAGTCCTGTCTGGTCCAGCGACGGTGGGTTTGTGCCCATAGGCGACGTTGTTTCCGGTGATGTCTGGTGAGGACTGATGGAGGGATTGTGCGTTCCTGGTGTAACTCGGGCAGTTGATGTTGCCATCCTGTACCTGTCCCGTGGGTGTCATGTTTGGATATACCAATCCTGTGCATGCTGTTACACGTGGTCTGCCACTGCAAGGACGATCAGTTGTCCGTCCTGTCTCCCTGTAGCGCTGTCTTAGGCGTCTCACAGTACAGACATTGCAATTTATTGCCCTGGCCACATCTGCAGTCCTCATGCCTCCTTGCAGCACGCCTAAGGCACGTTTACGCAGATGAGCAGGGACCCTGGGCATCTTTCTTTTGGTGTTTTTCAGAGTCAGTAGAAAGGCCTCTTTAGTGTCCTACGTTTTCATAACTGTGACCTTAATTGCCTACCGTCTGTAAGCTGTTAGTGTCTTAATGTCCGTTCCACAGGTGCATGTTCAATTAATTGTTTAGCGTTCATTGAACAAGCATGGGAAACCGTGTTTAAACCCTTTCCAATGAAGATCTGTTATTTGGATTCTTACGAATTATCTTTGAAAGACAGTGTCCTGAAAAAAGGGACGTTTCTTTTTTTGCTGAGTTTAAATAGTAAAGTACAGATACTCCCCAAAAACTAGCTTCGTAGTACTTTACAGTATTTTTTAACAGCACTGATAAAAAAAGAAAATATATGTCAAAGGCATCACTCTGCATCACTTCGAAGTAACTATCACATTACAGGAGAAAACACATGCTCATCATCAGAAGACAGAGTGAATGAAGCTGAGGTGAGCGTGAAATTGTAAGGTCTGCCTCATCATATGTCTCTCAAACAGGATTTTCATTCCGGGATTTGAGATCCCTCAGATCAGCAGTCTCTGCTCCAGGTAAGAGCAGGTTTTCAGGAGAACAGTTTGTCAGCTCGGGAAATGGTTCAGATTAAAGGGAGGTAATGACACATTTGCTGGGCCTTTTGTGTGAGCGGTGCATGCAATTTAAGGGGCTGCCATACAGGGTGAGTTAATATGTCATTGCGCGGGGGGAATAGAGAGGGAAAAAATGCATATGTCTCATTTTGCAATCTGATTAGTCTCAGCAAATCATCCCGAGTCAATGTCATTCCGTAATGAACTCTCTTGCAGAATTATGCTGCTGCGACACTGCCTGCCTGGCTGGATGTGGCTGCTTTCACTGGAGCTGAATGTGGAATGTCTCTCTCTCCCTCTCTCTCCTTCTGTCAATTCAAATCAATTCAAGGGCTTTATTGGCATGGGAAACATATGTTTACATTGCCAAAGTAAGTGAAGTAGATCATTTAAAAAAAGTGAAATAAACAATAAAACTTAACAGTAGACATTACACTCACAGAGGTTCCAAAATAATAAAGACATTTCAAATGTCATATTATGTATATATACAGTGTTGTAACGATGTGCAAACAGTGTTAGTACAAAAGGGAAAATAAATAAACATAAATATGGATTGTATTTACAATGGTGTTTGTTCTTCACTGGTTGCCTTTTCTTGTGGCAACAGGTCACAAATATTGCTGCTGTGACGGCACACTGTGGTATTTCACCCATTAGATATGTGAGTTTATCAAAATTCGGAACTGTGTACTTCCACATTCAGCTCTGTCACTCACTCTTACTGTCTCTCTCTCTCTGTCAGGTAATAGCCAGCTGCTGCCACCTGCTCCTCCAACTTCTCCTCTTTTACCACCTCCACACCTGTTTCTCCTCCCACTGTTACACCCCTTCGAACCCCATTTTCCCTGATAGACTAGAGAGGGAGAGGAATCACTGTTGGGTTCACTGTTGGGATGGAGGTGTGTGTGTGTGTGTGTGTGTGTGTGTGTGGTGTGTGTGTGTGTGTGTGTGTGTGTTGTGTGTGTGTGTGTGTGTGTGTGTGTGTGTGTGTGTGTGTGTGTGTGTGTGTGTGTGTGTGTGTGTGTGTGTGTGTGTGTGTGTGTGTGTGGTGTGTGGTGTGTGTGTTGGTGTGTGTGTGTGGTGTGTGTGTGTGTGTGTGTGTGTGTGTGTGTGTGTGCGTGTGTGTGTGCGCATGTGTGCGCATGTGTTGCTTGCGCACGCCATGTGTGTGAGGGGAGGCAGGTCGTGTGGAGACTCTGGCTTACTACATCTCAAGCTCATTTGCTTGTATTTTACACCTCATTTGGTTCCAGGCTCTCAGCAGTGTCCCAGCTCCACATTGGATCTGCCTCTGACCCACTTTCAAAAGTACAGCTCTAAGAGCAAACCAGGAAAACACTCACATTAACACATTTTACCCCTGTTTTGTATAGTTATGGACGGTGACCTTGAGTGTTTTAAAATATTATCAAATCAATTGTTTTACTGACACTGTTCAATTGCTTGCACTATGTGTTTAAACTCTGTTCACTCTGTCATCATCTCTCTGCTATATCACATTCTGCCCGCTGCAACAGTGTGTGTCCCGCTGACCACAGTCCATGCCATGAAATCTTCTGAAAATGTCCTAGTGAAGGGATTCATATCAGCACTGCTAGAATTTCAATTTGGGACCTGGACTGAGTTGTCTCACCCAAGTTGGACTGTGACAGCCTTCTCACTTGATCCAGTGCTTCCAACCATGACTGTGAAGATTAAAATATATATTTATTTATTTATATTCTTCCTCTCCTCTTTTACTTAATCTGACCAAGCTTCCTCTGGAAACAGAGACTCGGAGAGAAACATATCTTTGACCTAGGCCTGTTCTCTGAATCCCAAGGTTCATCTCTCTCCGCTCCCTAAGGCACTGAGACATACGTGAGCATAATATCGCAGCACCTCGGGCACTGTTCACATCAGAGGTGTTGAGGATCAACTAGCCCCTTAGGGATGTAAACATTCTGTACATAAACAGGAACAGATTTGATGTGAACAGAAACACACTGTACTCTACCATAAATATGCCTTTTTTATGTGTTTAGGGAAGCAGAATAAGAGGGTAGAAGACAACATAAACATGAATATGTTCAATGAAGAATGTGTGTTAATACTGATTTCTTTAATCCTATGTGTTCCATTTGGATCCAAATGTAAACCAGAGACAAAGCAGGTTGGTAGGGAATCATACATATTTATGTATACATCAGAGGGATATTTGCTTTGTTGGAACAATGATTGATTGATGATGAACAATGAAACACTGCTTCATGATTATTTGCTATGCAGAAAAATCAGCAACACTGCTTCTGTGTCATTCCCTATGCTGAAGCACCAAGCTTTAGTTCAGTTTTATCTGTAGTAACTGCTATGCTTGGAGAGGAAACCCTGGTTCAATAGGATTTATAGTACTTGGGCTTTATCCTCTCTCTATGTGGATCTCCCCTGTGTTCCCCCTCCTCCAGGTGAGTTGGGGCAGAGAGAGAGGGAGGGGAGCCTTGTGATCCATGCAGCCCAGGTGTGGGGAAAGCAGGTGGACTGGGCGAGACTACCGGCAGACCCAGGGGGTTGAGGGGGACACAGAGGCTTCGTAAGGCATAGTGGGAGGGGGCTGGCTGTTCAGTAATCTCCCTAACCCAAGTGCACCTCCAAGCCCTGCAGCCTTGAAATGCTTGACAGCATCCAGAGCCACATAGAAAATCTAAATATATATAATACATACACGTTTACATACACACACACACACACACACACACACACACACACACACACACACACACACACACACACACACACACACCACACACAACACACACACACCACACACACACACACACACACAAAAAACAGTGGGTGTAGTGCTATTTTTTTAGTTGGGGGGGTGCAATATATAGTTTTTTAACAACGAACATAATTTCCTAATCAAAGATGTAGCCATTTGAATAGGCTATCATTATAGATCCGCAATAAAATGCATCCCCAATTGCAACATCTGCCTAAGCCCACATATATTGTTTAAATAAATGTAATAATTTTGAATACACCCTCAAAAACACCGAGTTAGGCTCATTTCAAAATCGACCATCATCACTGTCATTCGTGAATTATAATTCTTCAGGTTTTACCGGTGAAACGTCCAAACTGCATCTCCATGCCAATCATTAGATTGATCTTAATCAGTTTCCTGGGAAAATGCATTTAGATCTGCTTGAATTACTTTTTTTGTGAGCGAATTAGAGCCGATGGTGTTAAACTATTAGTGTTTCTTGCATTTTATTTCAATCAAATAAACAGTATTGTCCTGCCTAGTGGTTGTGGCGAGTTTTGGGGAATGACAAAATATATTTGACCTTCAGCTTCAGCTAACCATCCTAAAATCTTATTAGAAAAATGAGGAGGTGTTTTTTGGTGTAAAGTAAAGTTATAGGCCTATGGCTATGGTATTATATTGTTATGTTATATTGTTATGTTATGTAAAATGCTAATGAAATCATGATGTGATCTTGCGAGACATTGATTCTGCGTTGATATAACTTTACTAAACGCATTGTGAGCAAGTGCTAATCTCCATTTGTAATAATAATAATTATACTAATAAGTGATGAGTATGACTTAGATGTAGGCAACAGAACTTGATGAGATGTAATTTTAAGCAGTTTGGAACACCTTTCGTGGTGCTGAAAGGAAAGTGCCAGGTTCACGCAATTGTAACCGATGTGAAATGGCTAGCTAGTTAGCGGTGGTGCGCGCTAATAGCGTTTCAATCGGTGACGTCACTCGCTTTGAGACCTTAAAGTAGTGGTTCCCCTTGTTCTGCAAGGGCCGTGGCTTTTGTGGAGTGATGGGTAACGATGCTTCGTGGGCGACTGTTGTTGATG
Source organism: Salvelinus sp. IW2-2015 (assembly GCF_002910315.2). NCBI lineage: Eukaryota > Metazoa > Chordata > Actinopteri > Salmoniformes > Salmonidae > Salvelinus > Salvelinus sp. IW2-2015. The sequence continues at coordinate 78,514,390 of NC_036842.1, read as the reverse complement.
TGTGCAGAGGGTACCTGGATCGCGCCCGGGTCGGGGCGAGGGGACGGACTAAAGTTATACTGTTACACAATGTTAAAGAAGTTGAACCAACTTGGTGCTGAAAGTTAGCTGGTGCTGAAAGATAGCTGAACGATAGCCCTGTCATTCGGCAAGTTCAGGAACAAACAACAATAATTAGGTCTACAACTACGTGATATAGCTATTTGTAGACTATAGCCTAATGTAAATACAAATGCATATAGCCACAGTAGCTTAATATCTTTGCACTGTATGCGAGGAGAGATGTATTGCGAGCAAGCATTTCCTTGTATTTTTTATCTTACACATTGTATCATAAATAAACTTTGATTTTGATTAGCTTGAACACATTACAAAATACCATATTACAGAATAAAAGAAAACAGAGAGGTAAACTATCAATTCAAATAATTTATTTGCATAGAGTTAACATGCTATCAAATCAAATGACAACGTAGTGAAAAAAAATCTTTACTTCGTAGAATTGCAAGACATCCGTTGTAAAACAGCCATAAAATCAAACTTTGGTGTGGTGTATTGATTGTCATTCAAAATCCTATTTTCCCTAACCCCTAGCCCTAAACCTACCCCTAACCCTTAACATAACTTTAACTTTAACTCCAACCCTAACCTTAACCGCAAACCAATAACCCTAACTCCTAACGCTAACCCCTAATTCTAACCCTAACCTTGAACCTAACCCCTGAGCCTCAAATAGCCTATGTCCTACTTGTGGATTGGTGAAATGTCCCCACTTGTCCGAATTTTCGTTGTTTTACTATCCTTGTGATGACTTCTGGTCCCCACAAGGATAGTAAAACAAAACACACACACACACACACACGTGAAATTCACATAGCCTCAGAGCCCCCACCTGCACTTATCCCCCTGATCCCATTTATACCCATATAGTCCCTCCTGCACAGCTCCCTTCTATCCAAGCCTGGCTGCCTGTGTGGCTGCCTGTGTGGCTGCCAGTGTGGCTTAGAATGGCTCATGCCATACATTATTCCCAGGCAGGAGAGCATTAAACATTAATCTGAGCGGCTCCAGCTCAAAGGGAAGACTCTGACCCCTGGAACAGCTGCTGAATTATGGAGAAAGCTAATAAAGTTGTTTGCCTTTGATCTGATTCCCAACCTCTTCCAGGTGAATGAGACGTACAGTACACACACACACACACACCACACCAACACACACACACACACACACACACACACCACACACACACACACACCACACACCACACACACACACACACACACCACACACAACACACACACACCACACACACACACACACACCAAAAAACACACACACCAACACACAACACACACACACTTACCTAAAAAAACATACACTCGCACAGACACACAGACAAATGCCTGCAGACATACACACACACACACACACAGGCACACACACACACTGTCTTCGGAGGATGATGATGATAACATTCAGTTGCTTTTCCCAAGCTCCATGGGTGTACACCCTCACCCTGGACCCAATTAAAAAGCAGGTTTGAACTGGACAACAGTTAAGAGGAGAACACCTAGCTAGATGGGGGAAATATTTGCTATAAGTGATTAAATTGTACCTGTTCCCATCCCACAAAGCCCATTATCCTCCTCCCTACATGTACAAACTGCACATCTTCAGGTTTTACTCATGTGGATTGCTGCTGTTAGTTTCCAGGGATACAGGTAGCAGAAAAATCTGAGGATACAGGATTGTTTCCTGATTAATGGGGTGTGACCATACCTCACTGGGTGTTGTGTTTTGTTGTCTACAGACTGCATGCCTTCTCTCATGAATGTTGGTGGTGCTGAAAAGTTCAAACACACCAACATGAGTATGTCTACACATCAGCACACATGCACGCACACAAACACAAACAACAACACATGCACACAACCTCTCCCTGACCGAGTCTGTAATAACTACATGTTTCAAGCAGACCACCATTGTTCCTGTGCGCAATATTGCGAAGGTAACCTGTCTAAATGACTATCGCCCCTTAACACTCACGTCTGTAGCCATGAAATACTTTAACAGACTGGTCATGGCTCACATCAACTACATCATCCCAAAAACCCTGGACCCACTCCAATTCGCAATTCGCAGTGTGGTGCCAGGACCACAACCTCTCCCTCAACGTCAGCAAGACAAATGAGCTGATCGTAGACTAGACGAAAAGGAGGGCCGAGCACGCCCCCATTCACATCGACAGGGATGTAGTGGAGGGAGTCAAGAGCTTCAAGTTCCTCGGTGTCCACATCATTAAGGACCTATAATGGTCCAAACACACCAACACAGTCGTGAAGAGGGCACTACAAAGCCTCTTCCCCCTCAGGAGGCTCAAAAGATTAGGCTTGGGCCCTTAGATTCTCAAAAAGTTATACAGCTGTACCATTGAGAGCATCTTGACTGGCTGCATCACCACTTGGTATGGCAACTGCTTGGCATCCGACTGCAAGGCACTACAGAGGGTAGGGCGCACGGCCCAATACATCACTGGGGCTGAGCTCCCTCCCATCCAGGACCTCTATACCAGGCGGTCTCAGACTAAGGCCCAAAAAATTGTCAAAGACACCAGCCACCCAAGTCACAGACTGTTCTCTCTGCTTCTGCACGGCAAGCGGTACTGGAGCGCCAAGTCTGGGACCAAAAGGCTCCTGGACAGCTTATACCCCCAAGCCACTACCCTCTTGTATTTGCTCTATGCACAGTCGCTGTACTCTACCCACACGCACTTATACGTACTACACTGACACTCCAGCACAGACATACACACACACATACTCACTCACTTACACACTAAATACGCTCATGCCCACAAAACACACACACAAACATGCATATTGACGCCAACATACACAAACACATAGACACACATTCACACTGTTTCAGACTCTTTACATATGCTGCTGCTACTCTGTTTATTATCTATCCTGATTGCCTAGTCACTTCTACCCCTACCTGCATGTACATGTTACCTCAATTACCAACTACCTCGTACCCCTGAACATTGACTCGTTACCGCTACTCCTTGTATATAGCCTCGTTATTGTTATTTTATTGTTATTTTATTGTGTTTCTATTTACTTTTTTATTTAGTTAATTCTTCTTACTTTTACACTCTGAATTGAGAATATACAGACAACACCTATTGTATTCAGCGCATGTGACAAATACATTTGATTTGATTTGAAATGCACCCACACACTCCTGGAGTAACTATTTCCCTGTTCAGTTGTTACCAGCCAGGCAGGCCAGCGAGTGTGTAGTGTGTAATGTGTGGTGTGAAGTGTTTAGTGTGGTGGTAGTGTGTACTGTGTAGTGTGGATGCCACTAAAGGTCTGTTGTTGTTGTGTTGAGGAGATCAGAGATTTTGGAACCAACAGAAGTCTGGGCACTGGGAGCCTGATTCCTACACATAACAAGATGGATACGGAGTGATAAATGAACTGGTCAAGGGCAGGTTCTTGGCAAGAGGGGAGCACCAGGTGTGGGGAGAGTTTGTTAGGTGACCGGAGGGTAGCGAGGTTGGGGGGATGATGGTGTCTAGTGCTGTGCCTGCTGAAGCAAAGCAGGAAAAACAAGGTGATAAAAAAGACATATGTTCCAAGGGACAATTATTTGTGCCATCAGAGGGACGAAAGTCAACCTTCCAATGTCAGGTGATTCAGTCTGGGGATTCACTGTGACTTTTTATGTACAGTATGTGTGTTGGGTTTAATCCCAGAGGTGCCCTGATGTAAGAGCTAAGAAAGATGACATAGTCAAAGTTACCTTTGTATCTTGTTTCGGGAGTGGGCTATATGACTACAACATAAACATGCTTTTTTGTAAACCTGATTTCGCTTACCCTGATACATCAATTATTTAGCATATTGTGACATCACTGTCAACATATTTGCAGTAAAAATAAGAGACAACAGAAGACATTCCAAATTAGTATAAGCATACACATTACCAACACAAATTGTCCCATATCATTCCAACGTTTTCATGGTGTAGGCTATATGGCTGGAAGGTGTGACAGGGATAACATGTCATCCTCTATTGTTGATATCATAATAAGTCTATCATGTTTCATTTGCGGCCTATTGTGCGCTGTGCTTTTATATATGGGAGCCATATATTACAGTCCAATAGCTTCCACAGCCTTCCACTCAGAGAGGAAGTGGCCATGTGTGTAATAAAGGACAGCTTGATGTCTCTAGAGCCTGTATGTATGGCCCATGTAGACCGCTACACATTAAAAGACTATGGAACCCTGAGGGAGGGGAAAAGACAATGTGTTGTGATCAGTAGTGGTGCGTGGGTGAAATCACTTGGGAAGCCAAGCACCCCGTCATAAAAGCCATATTACAACCTATGTGTTGTGATAATTGCGTTGTTTGCTCTAGAACCTGTTAGTTCATATGTCTTGCGACCGTGAAATATAGGCCTAAAGGCAGAGACAAATAAAATAAAATAAAAACAATAAGAAGACACAGTGGCAGAATAAATTCAACCTCACCTTTGTTTTATCACAAAACCGGATAGCAACCTCTGTCCAGTGAAGTCCACAAAACATATTGCATGTACAGTATACAGACCATTACATGAGCTACAGCATGGTCAAGCAAGTTAATGTTTACGGCATTTTCGTACGACTAAACAACTATTGATTTAGAACCACAGAGAGTTACCGCAAGTCGCAAAGAAAACAGGAGCTTCCTCCACTATTCCAGGACCATTTCAGCATCATCAAATCATTTCTGCGGAGTCTAATAGAGTGAGAACTAAAGGATACCAAAAACGATGTAGTCCAGTCAACGTAAGCTAAATATGATATGGCTGTCCATGGTTCTGTCCATGGTTCTGATTTCTGTGTGCGTGTGTGTGTACGTGTGCGCTTATGCAAGTAGAAAATAATTTTGACTCACACTACTTGTAGAGAAAGGCCAATTCCATCCTCCTTTCTTTCATGTTGACGAAGTCTATCACTTTCATACAGTACACACTTTTATTTTTTGTTGTCCTAGGCTACCTGGCAAAAATGCTTGCTCACTAGCCTAGCTTACATTCACGGGCAACGTTTGCTTGTTCACATTAACCTTCTACATATTGCTACACTTTGAAGTTCATCCTCTCAGGCCAGGGGCTCAACAACGAATTCATTAATGGTTGGATCAGAATCGCCGTTAAAATCATTGGCCAGTATGGAGAATTATGTAAAACCACAAGTCCAAATCGCTATCTCCATCCATGGCTAATTTAGGAAACGGTACATTTTAGCTAGCTGGCTAGCTAGCCACCGGAGGACAACACAACGAGATGCAACAATTCAAGTTTTTCTATCAATGACGTATGATCTCAATGGGATTTGATAGGAGTGACGCAAAATCCAAGCTGGCTTCCCTTGACAATTTTTTGGGTGCGCAAGGATCATTCACAGTTGAGCTCCCTCAGTTTAGCTCAATGCTGATTGGCAAATTTGTTATAATTTTTTTGTGAAGGGAGGCCAGATGCTCTCTGGCTTCCCTTGCTTTCAATGCTATGGGTGGTAAAAATGTCATAATTATTTGGACCAGACAGCCTTAGATAGATAGCCTACACATAGAGAGACAGAGGGGCGCTGTTTCGCTTTCTTGGATGCTTTCTTCTGTGAGATACATTCAGCCTCTTGCGAATTGAAGGAAAATTATCAAACACAGAAATGAAAGATAAAAAAAAAAAACATATTGGTACATTTTCTTACGATGCCTGGCATCCCTTGGCATCCATGAATACACACCACTGGTGGTGAACACTCACTATTGCAGTGTGAAAGAGTGTCATAAATTATTTTTTTGTATCTTTATCTTTAACTCTGCATTGTTGGAAAAGGACCTGTAAGTAAGCATTTCCTGTTAGTCTACACCTGTTGTTTATTGGGCATGTGACAAACAAAATTTGATTTGATTTGGCTTACAGAATGTAAGGGAGTCATTCGGTTTACACGTTATTTTCTAAAGCTGGCTTGAAAAGACAAAAGTGGTAACACTTTCTTGACAGTCTAAATCTACAGATATGTGCAGTGGGTGACACCAACTGTGAGGTGATAGAGATGAATGTCAAATGTTCCAATTAATTGGGATGCAAGGTGTTTTTTTTACATTTACCAATTTGTTTGTTAATCTGCAAATCATGGGGAAAATATTCCAAAGATATTAAAGTACAGAATTATTTCAACAAGCTAGTTATTCTATGCTTTAAATTGCCACTGACATATTAAAATAGTATCAGTATGATAATACATTGATATGATAGTCATATTCTATGCTCATTACATTTAATAATCATATATGAAGATGAAAATGTTACTGTGCATGCATCATCATTCTCAGTAATAGTCTCTTTACGTTTAGGCTGTATTAAGTTCATTAGGTAGGGTATAGAGTGGGAATCATTCACCAGCACTCATATCTAACCATCAGCTCTTTAACTTGCATAATAATGTGTGTTGCTTGAATCAGCAGTATGTCTAATGTAATTGGAGTCAGGCAGAAGTGCAGGTAAATACATAAAAAGTCATTCTGTGTTTTATGTTTCCAATAAATGTACCACTCAGAATGGTTTATAACAACGCTTGTCCTATATAGCTTGATGGATCCAGGTTTTACAATATTGTATGGCTCCTAACGTGAAGGGAATAGACTGATATGCAGCCGCAATGTCACACTGAAGGTCATAAACAGTGTTGCAGCTTAGATGATAATTGTGTTGACGGCAGTTTCCACTCTCTCAACCCCCTACCCCTACGTCAAGCAGCCACAACATAGAACATAGTATTTATTTTTTCAAGTGTGTGTGTGTGTGTGTGTGTGTGTGGTGTGTGTGTGTGTGTGTGTGTGTGTGTGTGTGTGTGTGTGTGTGTGTGTGTGTGTGTGTGTGTGTGTGTGTGTGTGTGTGTGTGTGTGTGTGTGTGTGTGTGTGTGTGTGTGTGTGTGTGTGTGTGTGTGTGTGTGTGTGTGTGTGTACAGCCTTGTGGAGTCAACCCCAGATGGACCCCTTTTTGAAATGTCTGCTTTTATCACCCTAATCTGTAAAATAATTACAAAGCAAATGTATTTCATTGGATTACTGTGGGGCAATGGTTCCTAAATGGCGCATGCGATAGCGCTATCTCCATGGCCATCTGATAGAATGAGAGTAAGTTTCAGGTCATATGAGCCTACAAGACCCAATCATAACCACCTAAGGTATATATTCTCACTGCACAGTATAGTAGGCTACAAGCAAAGACAATGGACAAAGTGAGATGAGCTTAGACTCTCAAACCAAATTCAATATATGTCTGTTCTAGCTTCAGTTATATAACATGCTGGTTATTTGACACCAAAATCAGGGAGTTGAACAATTCATGTAGTCCTTTGTTTTAATAAGAACTGTTCAGTCTGTCAAGTCCATACCTGACATGATAAAGATAGTTAGGCATGTAGCTTGTGACACGTGGTTACATTATATTCATGTTAGGTAGCAGCACATGTCCTCTATACAAATAATGTATTGTCTCCAGCCCAGTCAATACTTCCTGGTCAACCTCTAAATATTGTCCCATAATTCCTGTCCTCTGAACTGGGTGATTCTGAGACAGTGTTCCCCTAGCCTGCAGGATTGCAGGCAGGATTGCACTTTTGTGGATGGCTTTTACACTAATAACAGAGCTTTCCTGAATTATATTGATATCCATCTCCATAACGACCTAACCTTTCCAGATATCCACTAATAATATTACCTTTCCCCCGTGGGGTGCAGTGAGCGGGCTGCAAGACCCAACCGCTGCTTACCAGCCTGAGCTCAGGGACTCTTTAATATGAGTTAATATCAGAGCAAGAGCCCAGCACACTGACATGCAATCTCACAAACACACACACAAACACACACAGAGATAGGTACTCGCACACACACACGCACCTCTCAGATCAATGTGATAAGGATCTCAGAACAATTGCCTGGCTCTACTGGGAAAATAAAGACGAAGAGGGTAAAATGGAGTGAGATGAATGAAGAGCGTGAGAGAGATAGAGAGCGGGAGTGAGAGAGAGAGACAGAGAGAAAGAGAGCGAGAGACAGAGAGAGAGCCCTCAAGCCATAACATAAATAGTAACTCATTCTGCTTTCTGCTTGATATACAGTACAACTGTTTCCCATGGTATCCCATGGATCAAGTCAGAATCACAATCACTTTATTCCCCAAGTACACATTCCCCAAGAATTTGACTTAGTGAATAGGTGCTGCCAGCAATCGACAATGTACAAACAGAATACAGACACAAGTCAACATAGTCAACATAGTCAACATACAGAATATACAGAATATACAATATTAAAGGGATACTTCATACTTCCCCAGAGTCAGATAAACTCGTGGATACCATTGTTATGTCTCTGTGTCCAGTATGAAGGAAGTTAGAGGTAGTTTTGCAAGACAATGCTAATTAGCATTAGCACAATCACTGGAAGTCTATGGGTATCTGCTAGCATGCTAAAGGACCACATTGCCAAAATGCACGAAGAATCCCTTTAATAATACACTAAACATAAAACATAAAACTCTGCAGTTTAACTTGATTTACAGTGAGGATATACAATTTACAGAGGGGATGCACTGTATCTCTGTATGCAGAGGGAGGGATACTGCCATATGAATATATACAGTGCAATATTGTTCAGAGGTGTACAGTGAATAGTGTAAATGCAGTATAGTACAGTTATTAGCATTACAGGTCATTGATGACAAGGTGCAGTGATCGGCTCAAATGCAAAGTCTCGTAGTCTCTATGAGCCTGATAGCCGGTTGATGAGGGTCACAGCATGGGGAAAGCAACTCGATGGAGGGCAGGTGACAGCCAATGATCCTCTCAGTAGATCGGACAATGCAAATAAACACAAGTAAGTCACTGCAGTGAAAACATCCCCTAAATAATATCTGGCTTTGTCAAAGTGCCTAGGAAAGTACACAGGATGCTGGTGAAAGTGGCTGGTGATGGAGAGGCTTCTCCCTAAGCCTGGCACACTGCATGTTATCATGAGTAAGAATAGCATGCTCCTCCACTAGAGCACATCAATGCTCAAATACATGGGTTTCCTGGAAAAAAGATAATCCTATAGTTCAATAGAGGAATAATTGTATTTGTTGCCTTGTGGAGGTGTTATTATTGTGAGTCATCTGTGGGGAATGAAGTGGGACATCATAAAACGTCTGTCTTCCAATCTTCTGCCCCTTTCTCCTGTCATCGTCCATGGGATCAGGGATAACGATTCTCAAAGGGACGTTTCTGGAAGTTGGTCATTATGTAGCCATGGTGAACAAGCCGCTAATACAGCTTCCCTGTTTACCAAGAAACATTCTGACATAAGCTGTTGGAAAACAACTTTGCACTTAGCCTATAGCACGTCTATAGTTTATGTCCTTTTTACAGAGATACACATGCAGACACATGCACCCATACATGCATGCATGCACACACAGACACACCCACACCCACACCCATACACACACAAACACCATTTACTATGTACAATAGATGTAAATGAAACAACTACTGCTCTACCCATTCATCCGTCCCTGAAACACTGCTGGTTGCATCTTCGCACGTCTCCTGTTGAGGCTTCATGTTTATAAATCACCAGGAGGAAGATGCTTGGAGAGACAGAGAGGGATTTCTCCTGTGTTTTTACTAGAAGCACTCAGCTCCACACTCATTCCCTACCATCCCTGTTGCGATCAGGGATGTGGTGGTAAGAAAACGATAGTTACTGTAGATGCTGAATACAGGTTGAGATTATTTCTGAAACAGATGATGAAAACATAATGCCTGATCTATATTTTAACAATCAATATTCCTTTATAATTCAGCACGTATGACATTGGTTTTAAGGCCTCTGCACTGGCGGCCTATGAGTTTAGAATATATTTTAATTTCTATTGGTTTTTAAATCAATCCACGATTGTGCACCCCAATGTATGACAGATATACGTTTAAGATATGTAGCCAGTAGGTTCCTCAGGTCCTCTGGCACTGGCCTTTTAACTATCCCAAAGCCTAGAACCAAGAGACATGGAGAGGCAGCCTTTAGTTATTATGTCCCCAGGCTCTGCAGTAGCCTGCCCGAGTACCTGAGGGGGGCCGGAACTGTGGACATATTTAAAAGAGATCTTAAAACACATATTTTTTAGCTTTGCTTTTCCTTAGGGAGCTTTTTATTTGTTCAGTTTGTGTCATTCTTTTTTATCCTCTTATGTTTGTTGTGTGGTAAATATTTCAGCTTTTATTTTAAATGTGTTTTATTAGTTTTTTTCCCTGTAAAGCACATTGCGTTGCATTCCATGTCTGAAATGTCCTTTATAAATAAAGCTTGATTTGATTTGACCCATTGTTTTGTAGTTTGTCCTTGGGTGAGTGTGGCAGGTGGGCGGTGGGTGCCCACCTCTCTCCCTCCATACAGCAGTAAGCTGATGAATGGAGAGCCTTTTAAAAGCTATAAGCCTTTAAGATGGACCAGCTCTCTTTCCCCAGCAGAAACACAGCAAACACCATTATCACCCAGGCTGTTAAGGCTGCTGTTAGCTGCTCTGCTCTGTCCTTTCAGCCCAGCGGGACTCAACCTGACACCAGAAGGCCAAGATCAGAGAAGTGAAAACAGCATGGTGGCCAGAGATGTGTGGCTGTAATTTAACAGGTTGGGCGGTATGTGGGATTGATACGACAAGTCTGGATGGGTGATTAGTCTTTCATTGTATTGCCACATGATGAAAGAGCAGGAGTGTATGTGTCTCCATTATTTTGCATTTGATCTGAAATGTGTTGCACCCATTTCTATTGGTGTCTTTCTTTACATACTAGTTCTACACAGATCTAATGTGCTACCAAGTTGGCCCCCATACCTCACATAGTAACACAGCAGGGGTGATGTGTATGGAAACAAGGAGAGACTTACAGACACGGACACATGCATTTACACAGACATTCACGTGAGCACTCCTATCCGACAGAGTTACAACAGAAGCCGCAGGCAAGGCTGTGCCACGTACACTTAGTTCTCACTGTCTTTCTTTTATTATACACCCTCCCACAGGGAAGCACTCAGAGACAACCAACTCCCAAACACTTATTTTAGGAGTTTGTTTTAGCAAGCCACAGACAGTGAGGTGTTGGGTTGTGACAGGCTGTCATCTGCAGGCTTTTCCTGTGTTTATGGACGATTAAAACGTTTGGACCTCGGGCCAGGCACAGCTGTGACAAGACTATCAGACTTCACAGGCTGACCACAATACGAACAAAATAAAACCTAATGAACCTTTTAAAGCCCCTTGACCGCCTGTAGGCCAGAGGGAGCATGTGTGGGACAGTGATGCTGGGAGACAAGGGGAGAATAGATCTGTTAACAGGGTAACCGAGAGGGTAGAGGGGCTGTCACTGTCTTGTCAAACACCATGATCTACCTCAGAGGGGACAGATGCTTTAGAGGTGGCAAACTGTGGCTGGAGAGGGTGGATGGGTATTTGTGATTGTGCGTGCGTGCGTGCATGCGCGATATCATGGCAATATTTGCTTCATGATTGATTTTAACAAGATCCTTTTCATTCAATTCCTATATTTCTCTAATGTACAAACTCTCCACCAAACCAGTATGGCTTCCCCAAACAAAAAATTCTATAGATGCATTTTACACCACACTTTCCCCACCCATGCATAGAGCTGCTGCTTTGAGCTTGTCTCCTTTCTGACAAGGACAGGCTATCACCCACTCCCTGTCAGGATAACTACTACAAATTAGGCAACTCCAACCTCCCTTCACCCAGCCCCACTGTGTCCAACTTTCAGGCCCCAAAATGTTGTCCATTATCCAAAGTTTTACTGTTGTGGTCTGTGTGCTTTGTTGTTCCCATGAGCACCGACAAGATATTTTCTCAAAGGAAGAGAGAGGGTTGATGGCAGAGAGTGAGGGAAAAAGAGGGGAAAAATAGGGAGGGAGAGAAAAAGAGAGGGGTAACAGAGGGAGAGAGGGGGAGAAAGTAGCAATGTGTTTACTATAAGAAAGTGAGTGTAAGGTGAATGACTGGCTGGCTCCCCCTGGCACAGGTCCTCTAGTTCAACAAGATCTCATAGTTTCCCTTCGAAATTCTACGTATTATGGATGAACATCTATTTTTGAGGCATTAATTCCGCAAGTTACAGGGTTAATTCCACGGGGTTACAAGGTTAAATCAAAAACAACTCAAAAGGTTAACAGTTTAGACATTCATTCCGAGAGAATAAGGCTGTGCTTCGGAGATGGCTTAAAACAAAATAATAAAAAATGACTCTCCATTACCACACACTCTAAAGTATGCACACACACACACACACACACACACACACACACACACACACACACACACACACACACACACACACACACACACACACACACACACACACACACACACAGCTTAAAGTAGTCCAAGCCGTTAAAGTCATGGAATAGGAACTCTCAACTGCAATGATACTCATTTGTTAAAGGGGACAAAATCAATGATGGATTACCAAGATGGCATAGCAGTCGGATGTCTGTTTTGTCTTGTCTTGTCCCATCCCGTGTATATATAGTTTTCTTCGTATATATTTCGTATATATTTTTCATGTCAATTTCCATCTACGGACTGAACATACTCTCCTGCAACCCGCCTCACACAATGTGTTATGGATCTACAATTTTTTATACTTTAGAACCGGAATCCCCGTCAGAAGCTAGCCAGCTAACTAGCTACTAGCTTGTGGTCAGTTAGCCACTGCTAGTGTTCATCACCATTAACTTGGACATCGGCCAGCCTCAGCCCGGTCAATTCCTGCCAGTCTGCACAGCGCGATATCAACCCAGAGAATGTCGGACTGGTTTTTCTACCACATCTCCGGATTCCTACCGCAAGCTCTGAACCTTTGCACAGGATCATCGCAGCTAGCTAGCTGCTATCCGAGTGGCTACTCCTGGCTAACGTCTCTGTCCCGAAGCAAGCACCAGTTAGCATGGAGCAAGCCTCGAGCTAGGCCCATCTCCCGGCTAGCCGAAGAGATCCATCAGACAATTCCTGGGCTTCAATACCTCTTTTGTCAATTGGCCTGGATCCTCTGGTAGCCTGCTAGCCCCGGCCTGCTAGCTGTCTGAATCGCTGTGTCTCCAGCTCGCCTGGCTACTCACTGGATCCTATTATCACTCAGCTACGCATGCCTTTCCCTAATGTCAATATGCCTAGTCTATTGCTGTTTTGGTTAGTGATTATTGTCTTATTTCACTGTAGAGCCTCCAGCCCTGCTCAATATGCCTTAGCTAGCCCTTTTGTTCCACTCCCTATACATGCAGTGACCTCACCTGGCTTAAATGGTGCCTCTAGAGACAAAACCTCTCTCATCGTCACCCAATGCCTAGGTTTACCTCCACTGTACTCACATCCATTGTCTGTACATTATGCCTTGATTCTATTCTTCCGCGCCCAGAAATGTGCTCCTTTTACTCTCTGTTCCGAATGCACTAGACAACCTATTCCTATAGCCTTTAGCCGTACCCTTATTCTACTCCTCCTCTGTTCCTCTGGTGAAATAGAGGTTAACCCAGGCCCTGCAGCCCAGCATCACTCCCATTCCCCAGGCGATCTCATTTGTTGACTTCTGTAACAATAAAAGCCTTGTTTTCATGCATGTAAACATAAGAAGCCTCCTCCCTAAGTTTGTTTTATTCACTGCTTTAGCACACTCCGCCAACCCGGATGTCCTAGCCGTGTCTGAATCCTGGCTTAGGAAGGTCCCCAAAAATCCAGAAATTACCATCCCCAACTATAAAATGTTCTGACAGGATAGAACTGCCAAAGGGGGCGGAGTTGCAATCTACTGCAGAGATAGCCTGCAGAGTTCTGTCATACGATCCAGGTCTGTGCCCAAACAATTTGAGGTTCTACTTGTAAAATCCACCTTTCCAGAAACAAGTCTCTCACCGTTGCCACTTGTTATAGACCCCCTTCAGCCCCCAGCTGTGCCCTGGACACCATATGTGAATTGATGGCCCCCCATCAATCTTCATAGTTCGTACTGTTAGGTGACCTAAACTGGGACATGCTTAACACCCCTGCCGTCCTACAATCTAAGCTAGACGACCTCAATCTCGCACAAATTATCAAGGAACCTACCAGGTACAACACTAAATCCGTAACCATGGGCACCCTCTTGGATATAATCCTGACCTCTGCTGTCTTCAACCAGGATCTCAGCGATCACTGCCTCAATGCCTGCGTGCGTAATGGGTCTGCGGTCAAACGACCACCCCTCATCACTGTAAAACGCTCGCTAAAACACTTCAGCGAGCAGGACTTTCTAATCGACCTGACCCAGGTATCCTGGAAGGATATTGACCTCGTCCCGTCAGTAGAGGATGCGTGGTTGCTCTTCAAAAGTGCTTTCCTCACCATCTTAAAAAAGCATGCCCTATTCAAAAAATGTAAAACAAATAACAGATATAGCCCCTGGTTCACCCCAAACCTGACTGCCCTTGACCAACACAAAAACATCTTGTGGCGTTCTGCATTAGCATCGAATAGCCCCTGCGATATGCAACTTTTCAGGGAAGTCAGGAACCATAATACTCAGTCAGGAAAGCTAAGGCTAGCTTTTTCAAAAAGAAGTTTGCTTCCTGTAGCACTAATTTCTAAAAGTTTCGGGACATTGTAAAGTCCATGGAGAATAAGAGCACCTCTTCCCAGCTGCCCACTGCACTGAGGATAGGAAACACTGTCACCACCGATAAATCTACGATAATCAATCATTTCAATAAGCATTTTTCAACAGCTGGCCACCTGGCTACCCCTACTCCGGCCAACATCTCAGCACCCACTGCAGCAACTTGCCCAGGCACCCCCCCGCATCTCCACCCAAATCCAGATAGTTGATGTTCTGAAAGAGCTGCAAAATTTAGATCCCTACAAAACAGCTCGGCTAGACAATCTGGACCCTCTCTTTTTTAAATTATCCGCCAAAATTGTTGCAACCCCTTTTACGAGCCTATTCAACCTCTCTTTCGTATCGTCTGAGATCCCCAAAGATTGGAAAGCTGTCGCGGTCATCCCCCTCTTCAAAGAGGGAGACACTCTAGACCCAAACTGTTATAGACCTACTGTATATCCATCCTGCCCTGCCTTTCTAAAATCTTCGAAAGCCAAGTTAACAACCATTTTGAATCCCACTGTTCCTTCTCCATTATGCAATCTGGTTTCCGAGCTGGTCATGGGTGCACCTCAGCCACGCTCAAGGTCCTAAACGATATCATAACCGCAATCGATAAAAGACAGTACTGTGCAGCCGTCTTCATCAACCTGGCAAGGCTGTCAACTCTGTCAATCACCGCATGCATATCATCAGACTCAATAGCCTTGGCTTCTCAAATGACTGCCTCACCTGGTTCACCAACTACTTCTCAGTTAGAGTTCAATGTGTCAAATCGGAGGGCCTGTTGTCCGGACCTCTGCCAGTCTCTATGGGGGTACCACAGGGTTAAATTCTTGGGCCGACTCTTTTCTCTGTATATATCAATTATGTCGCTCTTGCTGCTGGAGATTCTCTGATTCACTTTTACGCAGATGACACCATTCTGCATACATCTGGCCCTTCTTTGGACACTGTGCTAACCAACCTCCAAACGAGCTTCAATGCCATACAACACTCCTTCCGTGGCCTCCAACTGCTTTTAAATGCTAGTAAAACTAAGTGCATGCTCTTCAACTGATTTCTGCCTGCACCCGCCCGCCTGACTAGCATCACTACTCTGGACTGTTTTGATCTAGAATATGTGGACAACTACAAATACCTAGGTGTCTGGTTAGACTGTAAACTCTCCTTCCAGAATCACATTAAGCATCTCCAATCCAAACTAAAATCTAGAATCGGCTTCCTATTTCACAACAAAACCCCTTCACTCAGAGGAGGAAGAGGAGGAACTTCTTGATGCAATTAAAGCCTTTAAGGCTGGGAAAACTACAGGGCTGGATGGCATACCAGTGGAAGTATACCAAACTTTTTTGACATACTCAGAGGACCTTTGTTAGCATGTTTTAACCACTCCTATATAAATGGTAGATTATTAAACACGCAACAAGAAGGTCTGATATCATTATTACTGTAACAGGATCCAAGTGGTATATATAAAGATCCAGTCCACTTAAAAAATTGGAGACCTCTTACACTTCAGTGTTGTGATGCAAAAATCCTAGCAAAATGCTTGGCGCATAGAATTAAAAAAGTATTGTCAGATATTTTTCATCCTAATCAGACAGATTTTTTACATGGACGATATATTGGAGATAATATAAGACACGTACTGGAAATATCGGGGACACCAGGCCTGGTTTTTATAGCTGATTTTGAAAAGTCTTTTGATAAAGTACGACTGGAGTTGATATATAAATGCCTAGAATATTTCAATTTTGGGGAATCTCTTATAAAATGGGTTAAAGTTATGTATAGTAACCCTAGGTGTAAAATAGTAAATAATGGCTCCATCTCATAAAGTTTTAAACTATGTAGAGGAGTAAGACAAGGTTGTCCACTATCGGCATATCTATTTATTATTGTTATCGAAATGTTAGCTGTTAAAATTAGATCAAACAATAATATTTAGGGATTAGAAATCCGTGGTTTAAAATCTAAAGTGTCATTGTACGCTGATGATTCATGTTTTCTTTTAAAACCACAATTTGAATCTCTCCACGGCCTCATAGAGGATCTTTTGCTATCCTTTCTAGATTAAAACCAAATTATGATAAATGTACTATATTATGTATTGGATCATAAAAAAAAAGCAAATTTTACATTACTGTGTAGTTTACCAATCAAACGGTCTGACGGAGATGTGGACATACTCGGTATACAAATCCCAAAAGAAAGAAATGATCTCACTCCAATTCATTTTTATACAAAGTTAGCAAACATAGATAAGATCTTGCTACCATGGAAAGGAAAATACCTGTCTATTTGTGGAAAAATCACCCTGATTAACTCTTTAGTCATATCACAGTTTACCTATTTGCTTATGGTGTTGCCTACACCTAGTGACCTGCTGTTTAAATTATATGAACAAAACATATTCTATTTTATTTGGAACGGCAAGCCAGACAAAATTAAAAAGGCCTATAAATATAACGAATATGAATTCAGAGGGCAGAAATGATTTAATATTAAAGCATTAGACCTCTCACTAAATGCCATACTGATGGTAGGCATCAGTCATACAAAAGTTATACTTAAATCCAAACTGGTTCTTTAGTAAATTGGTAGGAATGTCTCATCCTATGTTCAAGAAGGGCCTTTTTCCCTTTATTCAGATTACACCTGCTCACTTTCGGTTGTTTGAAAAGGACATAATTTCCAAAATATCGTTATTTTTTAAACAAGCCTTGGAAATTTGGTTGCAATTTCAGTTTAATCCACCTGAAAAGACAGAACAAATAATACAACAAATATGGTGGTTAAACTCAACTATACTAATTGATTTTAAAAAATTGGGGGGGAAGAAATGTTTAAAAATTGTATACTTTTAGTGAATGATATCATAAATAGGACTGGTGGAGTTATGTCACACATGCAGATAACACAGACATATGGAAATGTCTGCTCTACCCAAAATTACAACCAATTAATTGCAGCATTACCACAAAAATGGAAGAGGCAAGTAGAAGTACAAGGGGAAAAAGTAAGGAACTTCCCCTGTATTAAAGAACATAAATGGTTAAAGAAAAGTGTGATAAATAAAAACATATATTAATTTCATTTAAGGACCAAAAAACTGACAGCTGTGGCATATAAATTCCAAATAGTTGGGAAAAGATTTTCGATGTACCCATTCCATGGCACATGGTTTATGAATTGATACGCAAAACAACGCCGAATTCAAAACTAAAAATAAATAAAAACGACTGTACAAAATTCTTGTAACCAATAGAATGTTATATATATGGGGGATACAATCTTCCCAGGTCTGCAGATTTTGCTGTGAGATGGCAGAGCCATTAGATCATTTATTTTGGTATTGTCCATATGTAGCTCGTTTTTGGTCATAGGTCCAGGAATGGCTGAAGAATTGCAACATTTGCCTATGTAGAACTAACACTGCAGATAGCAATACTGGGTGATTTGAAAAGCCATAGTCAATCAATCAATAATATAATAATTATTTTAGCAAAAAAAAATATTTTTAATTTACAATCTGTAGAAGCTATGAGAATAGAAAGGCTCAGTACTTTTGTGAAGCATCACAGCACAGTTGAAAAATATATGGCAAATAGAAATCCAAAATGGATGAAATTGAGAGATAGATGGGAGGGGTTGAATGGAGCTGAAGGGTGGGACTAATTACAAGATAACCAATGTTAAACATACGGGGTCTGTAAAATGTATATACAGTGGGGAGAACAAGTATTTGATACACTGCCGATTTTGCAGGTTTTCCTACTTACAAAGCATGTAGAGGTCTGTCATTTTTATCATAGGTACACTTCAACTGTGAGAGACGGAATCTAAAACAAAAATTTCCAGAAAGAATTTTCACATTGAGTGATTTGTAAGGAATTAATGTGCATGATGGGCAGACCAGAAGTGAGGTGGTATGCACCACCAACCAAAGCCTCCGGTCGTCACAGACCTTTGGTGTAGTGGTGTGCGGGACAAGCCCGCCGGGTTCGCCACTCAGTTACGGTTAGAACTGCCGACCTGGGAACGCGTACCTGCCGTGATTGTGATTGATTGACATTGGTGAGCAACGAAGCGCATCCTGAGAGCAACATTGACTGTCCAATCTCGTCGCTCTACCTAAACCAGCCAGAACAGAGAGCGGAGTTGACGTATGAATGGACATCAGGTAGTCATACAATGTGAGGAGGTACTGTAAGTCGTGGACGCACGTGATGGTCATAGGAGGCAGGATCTGAACGATGAGATTGCTCAAAGCGAGAATCATGAGGTTGAGAGCGATGAATGTATTGCGCATAACACCGGTGGCGCCACAATTTGAGGAACTGACCAATGACAAGAGAAAGGCTCTATAAATTGAGAATAAGGACGAGGTCATACTGTGTCGTGGAACTCAGCAGGGCTGGGGAGCGTGCTCCGTGTGTTCAAGTAAAGGCGTGTCACCGCGTGTGGGCGAGCAAGGGGAGATTCTATGAACAGTGTTTTGGGATAAGGGATGGCAGTGTGTGTTGGCACCTAAAAGAGGCTATGCACCGGGCTACATGTGAGATCACAGAGTGCGAATGGAGCGCTGATGAGTATAGCTAGGGATCAACGAGCAGGTCGCTCCAATAGTATGAGATAACAGCGAGAGTGTCCAGTTAGATATTCACACTATGAGCGGCCGTTGCATGGGAGTAAGAATAGTCGCTGTGCATGCGGCGACGAGTCAGAGGCGCCTGTCGTGCGAACAAGTCCAGAGGCGCAGTTGTGGCGCCGAGCATAACGTGGCGTGAGGAGGAGTCTTGGTCTCTCGAAATAAGCGCATACTTGGATAATCCAGAGGAAAGGTGATGGTGGTTAGAAATAGCAGAGGGTGTTGGTCTGATGGATAGGACAGTGTAATGAGTAATAAGAGAGTTGTGTGCGTTGCTTGTGCATAAGAGAGCATGCGACTTCTGCTGGTGCTGATACAGTGTTGGAGAAGTAGGAAGATTGATGTAAGATGTCAGCGCCTCCGATTGGAAGTAAACACACAGTTGCCCAACCGGTGAAGCAGGATGTCCGGTGGGATTGGATAGGAGTGTAACGATTTGGTCTGTCTGGTATAGGTGGAGTGTACCGTGGGTCGTTCGTCAAAAGGACGGACGACAGTGTCGTGCTGTGCGAACTCGAATGGATTAAGTGTGCGTGTTGGAGGGTAATGGATATGGGTCCCAGGTGTTTGATGCAGTCGGAGTGTGGATGTGCTTTATAAGGACTCGCGAGAAGTGTCGTAAGCCTCCTCGCTTGCCCTTAACGAGAAAAGTGTACATTGTGAATGGAAGGTACGGTTGTGTGCTGTGGTCTATAGGCCAGGGTGCATCGGATGTTGGATCAACGCGACCGAAGAGCACACAGCCAGGGCAACTAAGGAGTGCTCCGTAGAAAGCATCTCAAGGTCCTGAGTGGCCTAGGCCAGTCTCCAGACCTGAACCCAATAGAAAATCTTTGGAGGAGCCGAAAGTCCGTATGCCCAGCGAAGCCCCGAAACCTGAAGGATCTGGAGAAGGTCTGTATGGAGGATGGGCCAAAATCCCTGCTGCAGTGTGTGCAAACCTGGTCTAAGAACTACAGGAAACGTATGATCTCTGTAATTGCAAACTAAGGTTCTTGTACCAAATATTCAGTTCGTGCTTTTCTGATGTATCAAATACTTATGTCATGAATAAAATGCAAATTAATTACTTAAAATCATACAATGTGATTTTCTGGATTTTTGTTTAGATTCCGTCTCTACAGTTGAAGGTGTACTATCATAAAATTACAGACCTCTAAATGCTTTGTAAGTTGGAAAACCTTCCAAATCGGCCAGTGTATTCAAATACTTGTTCTCCCCACTGTAGGTTCAGAAATGTTGTGAAATAGCACAGTTACAAATAGAAATTAAACTGGATGGACAACAGAAATAGAGGGAGACTAAAAACAAACAAAATATATATATTGTAAAATAGATTGCCTGGTAAAATGGTGTATAAGATGATACAAACTTAAGGTAGAAGCCTAAGTGTTTATTAGTTTACTCCAATTGGGGGAAGGGTGGTAGGGTTTGCGGGGAATAATAAAGGTATATTCTTTAAAAAGTATGTATATCTATATACGTATGTGTATGTATATATGTGTATATGTATGCATGCGTGTATGTATATGGATATATATATTTACCCCAAAAAGATATGGGGGATTGGAAATGATGCAGACAATTACATTGACGGAAGCAACAATCTTTCCGCAATATTAAGCTGATCCACCCCTTAAAAAAATAAAATAATAATAAATGAAAAATAAATGCTGCCAAACATACCCTCGTAAAACTGCCACTCATACTGCCAAACATACCCTCGTAAAACTGCCACTCATGCTGACAAACATACCCTCGTAAAACTGCCACTCATGCTGACAAACATACCCTCGTAAAACTGACTATACTTGACTTCCGATCCTTGACTTTGGCGATGTCAATTACAAAATAGCCTCTAACACTCTACTCAGCAAACTGGATGTAGTCTATCACAGTGCCAACTGTTTTGTCACCAAAGCCCCAGATACAGTACTACCCACCATTGCGACCTGTATGCTCTTGTTGGCTGGCCCTCACTACATATTCATCGCCAAACCCACTGGCTCCAGGTCATCTATACGTTTTTGCTAGGTAAAGCATCTCCTTATCCTTATCTCCTTATCTCAGCTCACTGGTCACCATAGCAACACCCAATCGTAGCACACGCTCCAGCAGGTACATTTCCCTGGTCATCCCCAAAGCCAACACTTCCTTTGGCTGCCTTTCCTTCCAGTTCTCTGCTCCACTGAAGCTGGAGTCTTATATTTCCCTCTCTAACTTTAAGCATCAGCTGTCAGAGTAGATTACCAATCACTGTACCTGTACACAGCCAATCTGTAAATAGCACACCCGACTACCTCATCCCCATATTTTTACTTACCCTCTTGCTCTTTTGCACCCCAGTATCTCTACTTGCACATCATCATCTGCACATCTATCACTCCAGTGTTAATGCTAAATTGTAATTATTTCACCTCTATGGCCTATTTATTGCTTGCCTCCCTACTCTTCTACATTTGCACACACTGTACTTATATTTTTCTATTGTGTTATTGACTGTATGTTTGTTTATGTGTAACTCTGTGTTGTTGTTTTTTTTCGCACTGCTTTGCTTTATCTTGTCCAGGTCACAGTTGTAAATGAGAACTTGTTCTCAACTGGCCTACCTGGTTAAATAAAGGTGAAATAAATAAATAAATAAATGATTACAGTTATGGTGGTCTATGTTGATCATGAAGAAGAGTATGTCATTTGAAAAAAATCTCTCTCTAACCTGCATGAGGCCTTTTTTGTCCTCTGTGCCCTTATTTAGGGCTGTCAGTCATGGACCCTTGTGGTTACCCTACATTCCCTCCCTCCTTCTCTACCTCAATATTTCTCTATCATCCATAGCACAGGAGGAATACAAAGGTTCCTGAGAGAGGGAGGGCAGAGAGAGCAGGCAGGATGAAGTTAGGTAATTTCTGTTGTCTCACCTCAGCGCTTTTCCTCATTCAACTTTGATTAGCTCCAATAATGTATATCAGTCTTTTCAGCTGTTTGCAAAGATAGGGTGAACGGAGAAGACTGAGAGGAGTGAGAGAGTGAAGGACATGTCCCTTCCATCTATCCCTTTCCTCCTCTTTCCTCCCTCCATCTTTCAGACATGAGGTCTGTGAAATACTGATTCTGCTGTGCTCATTTGTACCCATAAGAACTGCACCACATAGTGGGAATGTAATGTCTGAATCCCTCTGGGGAGTGATACCTTTGGGAATGATGGTTAGTTGGTTAGATAGCTAGGTAATGTCCCTGAACGTGGTCATCCATTGCACTTTGAATGGATTCCACCCAAATCTTGAATAATCTTGAGCGACACATACGTCAATGACACCAAAGGGTATGGCTACAACATTTGGGCATTGGTATTGGAACTCAGATTCCATACTGAAGCTATTGGTGGGATTATTGATATATCACTCTGTTTTACATTTCACTATAGCGCTACACAATCTGCTAGTTTCAACTCTAGTTAATTTGTATCCGTAGATAAACAATTAATCAAACTACAATTAAATAAATATGCTGTTAGATGTTGTTCTGGTCTTGAGGGAAAAGCAGTGTTTCACTGCCAGATACTCGTTGTTATGGTAATCTATGTGAGCAAAAAGTCATTCCACAACCAGCTAAAAGGGATTTGTAAAACAGAGAAACCTGACGACAGAATGTATCCTCAGTCAGTCAGTCACGACAACACACATAATTAGTTACCTGACTCACCCGTGCTAATTGTTCCTCTCATCATATCCCTCCTCTCTCTCCTTTTCAATCTCGGTTTTCTCCTTTTCTTCCACTCTGTCCCTCTAGACCACCTTCTGTGCAATACCACTTTTAGCCAAAAAGAAAGATAGAACAGAGAGGGGGGTAGCACTGGGAGAGCTTCAACATCTGCCGTGAGATAGAGTACTTCATCAGTCATTTACCATCATGAATATAGAGCAGCAGTGGAAACAGACAAAACAAAAGCCACCAAAGCATTTTGTTGTTTGCCCTCTTTATAATCCCATTGTTCTGTTCTGTACATTGTACTATTCTGCAGCATTGTTTTACCACTTCTCACATATTGCAGACTGACACAAAACACCATCACATTAACTTTTAATTGTAGCCAACATGTTTCAGAGCTAAACTGTTTTGTTTCACTGAGTTGCCCAAAAATATGGTATTCCCCAAACTCTCAACAGACACAAAGCAAAAAAGAAAAGGAAACCTCTCAAAACAGTCTCTTTTGGCCTAATTTGCTTCCCTTGCATTTATGTCTGGAAGTTAGCATGTTGTAGTGCAACAGAACAGTATGCAAGGGTATGACTTCTACTATTATTGTCTTGTCCAGTTCTTCTCATAACTACTAAGCTACTACTAAGATGCTTCTTCATTGTTTCAAGCCTTCTCTTCCTGGGCTGTGGTACTATGTTGGATCCAATCAGGGGAGGTATATAGTCTGTTTGATCTAGTGGTATGCTACTAGCTGGGTCAGAGAGAGGCAGCTGTTGGGCCTGGGGAAGATATATGTGGTGGCTTGTCTCTAAGTTTGGTTAATTTAAACACAGGGGGCTGGCTGGAGCTTTAGTAGGACAAAAATACAGCCTCACACACATCGATAATCTCTCTCCTTCCTTTTCCTTGCTCTCTATGTCATTAGGAAAAGTATCTCCGAATAGGAGAATCACAGGAATCAGATGCCGTCATGAAGTACGAGTTAGACACAGTACTAGACTGTACTGAATCATCATTATTTATTCATTATGTCACATGAATAGTGCATCCCAGGGTATGGTTCCTGAATGCATGTGTGACTAGAAGCACATGCAGTGGCGTCATCACTTATTTATTGTCATTTCAGATGCATCTGTGTCTCTCTTCCTTGGGCCCTCCATGTTTTCAGAAATCCGCTGCTGTTCCTGAGACAACAGTGTCACCTATGGGTTTATGAGGGAGCCACACTCTCACAGTCCAGGTAACAGTCTTCCAACCTAGACTAACAAAGACACTGTGACATGATATTTGAAATCATTGGTACTCTCAATACAGGGACCTGACCTGTCATAATATGTAACATACACGCATGCACACACACAACCAGTGTTCTTTCACTCTCTTTTTAACCCATTCGTTCTGTTAAATATTTAGCAAAGAGACCAGCTCCATATTCACCAGAGAAAGAGGAAATATTCTAATAATTCACTCCTCTCTTGCGGTGCTCATTACTGTAATTATACAGCCATTGTTCTCTCTCATTCTCTGGGAGGGAAAAAATGACAAATTACAATTGAGCCAGAGAAATCGTCATTTGTAGCTGTAATTGACGCTAATAAAATTATGCTGATTGACAGCTATCTTGGCCATGATGGCCATGACCACTGACTGTAATTAGGTATTAGGGGCTTCAGAGAGGACCCTATAGAGGGCTGTATTACTGTTCCTTAGGCCTGTTATACAGTGCATTTGGAAAGTTTTCAGACCCCTTCACTTGTTCCACATTTTGTTACATTACAGCCTTATTCTAAAATGTATTTTGTTTTTAAAAGTCCCTCATCAAGCTCGACAAAATACCCCACAATGACAAATCAAAAATAGGTTTTAGGAATTTTGGCAAATGTATTAAATAAAAAAAACTGTAATATCACATTTAGATAAGTATTCAGACTCTTTACTCAGTACTTTTTTGAAGCACCTTTGGCAGTGATTACAGCCTTAAGCCTTCTTGGGTATGACGCTACAAGCTTGGCACACCTGTATTTTGGGAGTTTCCCCCATTCTTCTTTGCAGATCCTCTCAAGCTCTGCCAGGTTGGATGGGGAGCGTCGCTGCACAGCTATTTTCAGGTCTCTCCAGAGATGTTCAAACGGGTTCAAGTCTGGGCTCTGGCTGGGCCACTCAAGGACATTTAGATACTTGTCCTGAAGCCACTCCTGCGTTCTCTTGGCTTTGTGTTTATGGTCGTTGTCCTGTTGGAAGGTAAACCTTATGTCCCAGTCTGAGGTCCTGGGGGCTCTGGAGCAGGTTTTCATCAAGCATCTACCTGTACTTTGCACCGTTTATCTTTCCCTCGATTCCGACTAATCTCTCAGTCCCTACCGCTGAAAAACATCCCCACAGCATGTTGCTGCCACCACCATACTTCACCGTAGAGATGGCATTGGCCAGGTGATGAGCGGTGCCTGGTTTCCTCCAGATGTGGCGCTTGGCATTCAGGCCAAAGAGTTCAATCTTGGTTTCATCAGACCAGAGAATCTTGTTTCTCATGGTCTGAGAGTCCTTTAGGTGCCTTTTGGCAAACTCCAAGCGAACTGTCATTCCCCTTTTACTTTGGACTGGCTTCCGTCTGAGTGCTGCTGAGATGGTTGTCCTTCTGGAAGGTTCTCCCATCTCCACAGAGGAACTCTGGAGCTCTGTCAGAGTGACCATCAGGTTCTTGGTCACCTCTCTGACCAAGGCCCTTCTTCCCCGATTGCTCAGTTTGGCCGGGCGGCCAGCTCTGGGAAGAGTCTTGGTGGTTCCAAACTTCTTCCATTTAAGAATGGTGGAGGCCACTGAGTACTTGGAGACCTTCAGACCAGGCATTTTATGGTACCCTTCCCCAGATCTGTGCCTTGATACAATCCTGTCTCGGGAGCTTTACAGATAATTATTTCGACCTCATGGCTTGGTTTTTGCTCTGACATGCACTGTCAACTGTGGGACCGTATAAAGACAGGTGTGTGCCTTTCCAAATCATGTCCAATCAATTGAATTTACCACAGGTGGGTTCCAATTAAGTTGTAGAAATATCTCAAGGATGATCAATGGAAACAGGATGCACCTGAGCTCAATTTCGAGTCTCATAGCAAAGGGTCTTATCTAAATAACTTATTTCTGTTTTTCTATTTTATAAATTTGCAAACATTTCTGTTTTCGCTTTGTCATTATGGGGTATTGTGTGTAGATTGATGAGGATAAAAAAAAAACATTTTTAGAATAAGGCTGTAACGTAACAAAATGTGGAAAAAGTGAAGGGGTCTGAATACTTTCCGAATGCACTGTATGATTACATTTTGTAGAACTGTAGCGCTGTATA
Source organism: Salvelinus sp. IW2-2015 (assembly GCF_002910315.2). NCBI lineage: Eukaryota > Metazoa > Chordata > Actinopteri > Salmoniformes > Salmonidae > Salvelinus > Salvelinus sp. IW2-2015. The sequence continues at coordinate 78,487,953 of NC_036842.1, read as the reverse complement.
CTTTCATATAGGAATATGTGTATCTATTTAAAATCTAGAAGTATGAAGTGAAAGAATTAGGATGTTCAGTTTATCGCTCCACTTTTCACTCCTTTGGTATGGCAATTCACAGTCTCCAAAGAGTTGATTAAACAGACTTTGATCTCTCCTTCTCTGTCTCTCTTTTCTCTCTCCTATTTTCCCCAATGGACCTCTATATCATCAACCGACCCCCATCCACCCGGAAAAGGCGGAACAGAGATGCATGAAATGAGCTGCCAAATACTCGACTCTTCTCACGACGGCAAAAACATTGTGAAAGCAAGACTTGAACACGGGGAAAGAAGGGATAAAGTTGAGAGGGAGAGAGGGGAAAAACAGGCCAAGCCATCGGCTGTAATAAATAGGTTGCGACTCCAGTTCACCGCTGATGTGTGTATTAATCTTACAAAAGTCAAATCTGGTCAGCCGTACATAGTTGGACGGCACCAAGCGCGACTTAAGCCCCCAAATTACACCCTGGAGGGACTTTACCCGTTACAAGTAAGATGAAAAACTGCTCCAAAACAGCCGGCAAACAGCACCTGTGTTACAAATAGGCAGCGGGGGTAGCTGGGGAGTTGAGCTGGAGATCAGCAATAGTGGGTTTTACCAAGCAGGCTGAGTAGCTTGGGGAGACAGGGACGGGGACAGGGGACGGAGGAAGGGGGACAGGGGGGTTCTCAGAGACCATCATGGTAATGCTGGGTTTCCTCATTCATTACCTCAGCAGTGTCGTGGGAACTGGTCCCAGTCACATGTAGTAGAGAACTGCAGAGAGTTACCTAAGCCAGCAGAGGGCAGCAATCCACCCTGCTCCTCCCAGGACTAAGGCCAGGTACAGTACAGTACATGGCCAAACGTATGTGGACACATGCTCGTCGAACATCTCATTCCAAAATCATGGCCATTAATATGGAGTTTGTCCCCCATTTGCTGCTATAACAGCCCCCACTCTTCTGGGAAGGCTTTCCGCTAAATGTTGGAACATTGCTGGAACAATCTCAACAAACCATTTCTGTATGGACCTCGCTTTGTGCACAGGGGTATTCTGAAACAGGAAAGGGCCTTTCCCAAACTGTTGCCACAAAGTTCGAAGCGCAGAATCATCTAGAATGTCATTGTATGCTATAGTGTTAAGATTTCCCTTCACTGGAAAGGGGCCTTGCCCGAAAACATTATTCTTCCTCCACCGAACTTTACATTTGGCACTGTGCATTCGGGCAAGTAGTACTCTCCTGGCCAAGATTCACTTTTCAAACCCAGATTCGTCCATCGTAGTGCCAGATGGTGAAGCGTGATTCATCAGTCCAGAGAATGTTTCCACTGCTCCAGACTCCAATGGTGGCGAGCATTACACCGCTCCAGCCAAAGCTTGATGTTGGTGATGGTGATCTTAGGCTTGTGTGCGGCTTCTCGGCCATGAAAACCTATTTCTTGAGTCGCCAGACTAACAGTTATTTTGCTGACGTTGCTTCCAGAGGCAGTTTGGAACTCGGTAGTAAGTGAACTCGGTAGTGAGGACAGATGATTTTTACGCACTTCAGCACTCAGTGGTCCCGTTCTGTGAGCTTGTATGGCCTATTTCTTCGTTGCTGAGATGTTGCTGCTCCTAGACGTTTCCACTTCACAATAACAGCCCTTACAGTTGACAATGGCAGCTCTAGCAGGGTAGAAATGTATAGATCTGGCTTGTTGGAAAGATGGCATCCTATGATTGTGCCACGTTGAAAGTCATGAGCTCTTCAGTACGGGGCATTCTACTGCCAATGTTTGTCTACGGGGATTGCATAGCTGTGTGCTTGATTTTATACACCAGACAAAAACAGGTGTGGCTGAAATAGCCTAATCCTCTAATTTGAAGGGGTGTCCACATACTTTTGGCTTAGTAGTGTATGTCCCCATCTACAGTGAATTAGACCAACAGAGAGAAGGAGAGAACAAAATCTACATTTAATTAGACCAACAGAGAGAAGGAGAGAACAAAATCTACAGTTAATTAGACCAANCAAAATCTACATTTAATTAGACCAACAGAGAGAAGGAGAGAACAAAATCTACAGTTAATTAGACCAACAGAGAGAAGGAGAGAACAAAATCTACAGTTAATTAGACCAACAGAGAGAATGGGAAAACTAATTTGAAACATAGAAAACCTGTATACATTTAATGACATACTGTACATAGAGTTTTTTTTCTTATAGGACTGAATAAGTTGGCCTAAAAGTTGTTAATATTGTCACTAATACCATACAGTTCTGCCCCTCCCTTACCATAAGGAAAGAGTTTTGTTGGAGAATGATAGCTTTGCTTAGGTAAACATGTGACTCATGCATGACATGGATAGACTTTGGAAGAAACTTGACATATTCCTCCCTCTCTGACTTCTCCTTGCTTCAGCCTATTAGACAGTTTCAGCGTTTCTAAATGTTCAGTCAACGACATGAAGCTGTTAGTGCTCCAATCTAAGCTCTGCTGAACTCCAAAGAGAGTTATCTGTGTGCTTTAAGAGCATAGATGAGTGTGGCAATGTTACATTTGGCAAAACCCTAATTGGCAACAAGCAGAAATAGACTATTTGTACTTCTTCTGATCATTTTCAAAAAACAACTACTGCAAGTAAAAAGGGTGACATGGTTCACTAAAGAGCTGCATGTGATGAACTGAATTCTCTATACACAGTATTCTGATTGTATTTACTGTTGTGTTATTCAAACTATGTTTGTAGAGATCAAAGTAAGATACATCAAATATACATTTCAAAGGCATAAAGTCACTCAAACATTGAACTGTCTAATTAGCCAGTAATTCATGTTCTGTTAGATAATTAGGTTGCCCGGGCAACAGGGTTTGGTGGATTTGAATAGAGGCATGATAGTATCTCTGAATAACACAGTAATATGACTATCTCTATCTCTATCAATCAGCTAATGCGGTTCCCATGGAACAGACAAAGAGAATCACATGATAAGAGCAGCAGGAGAAGCTCTCAGCATGCCAAACATCAGCTCTAACAAAGGCACCAGCAGCAATTAGATCATATTGAACACTCATCTCACTATGCTCATGTGTTTTTCTGGTGTCTGTCTGTGTCAGACAGAAAAAAACAACTAGGTTGAAGTGTAAACATATAGCTAGAAGCTCTGAGCACCGAAGCAAACGGTATGTTTACACTGATTCAATGTCACAAAGTATTCATATGAAAACAGGGTTCTCTAATGGACAATTAGTTGAAGTAAATCTAATTATGCGTAAGGACGATAAAAAAACGTAAGTGTATGAGTAATATAAAAGGAACATGTAGGCCATCGTTCTTGCTGTTAGCGTCGAAAGGTTAGTAAAATATATTTTCAGAGTCTATCTTTAGCCAAATGTTCTGGGAACAGAAACATCATCAGGTTTGAGACAATGCGAACTTCATACCACCTTGCGACATTCTGTGTTTGTATGTGTATGTGGCCGTGCATGTGAGAAACAAAGACCAGAGAAGAGAAGAGAAGAGAGAGAGAGAGAGAGAGAGAGAGAGAGAGAGAGAGAGAGGAAGAGAGAGAGAGAGAGAGAGAGAGAGAGAGAGAGAGAGAGAGAAGAAAGAGAGAGAGAAGAGGAGAGAGAGACGAAGAGAGAGAGAGAGAGAGAGAGAGAGAGAGGAGAGAGAGAGAGAGAGAGAGGAGAGAGAGAGAGCAGAAGAGAGAAGAGAGAGAGAGAGAGAGAGAGAGAGAGAGAGAGAGAGAGAAAGTGACCAGAGAGCCAAAGAGTGAAAGTAACACCTACAGTATGTCAGATGTGTTGTAATTCACTCAGTCATTCGTATGCAAATTCCTACCTGTCCCGAACCTGTCCTGGTAGCCAATTGGGGAGGGATAAGGATAGTACAAGGAAGCTGACAGCATAAAATAACCACTGCTGGGGCAGCACCTTGGTGTGTGTGTGGGCTGGAACCTTTTTAAAGTTTTGGGAAGCAAAAGAGCACAGCTTCTAGCACTGAAAACAACACTCCACTCATTTGTGTAGAGAAACACAGCTAGCTACCTCACCTACCTGAAGTCATCTGAGAGGAGAGAGAGAGAGAGAGAGAGAGAGAGAGAGAGAGAGAGACGACACCTCCCATCCTGGTCGGAACCCAGTCCATAGCTCTGGTAGGAAACCATGCTGAGCATTGCTAGGCAACCAGCTTTGCTTCTATGTTGTTAGTCGCTGTTATAATGACTGATTAGCACAATCAAAACAATGGCTGAAATGGCTGGGCTTAGGAGTGAATTGGTGTTTTGGCTATTCAGACAGTGGGTATTCGAACTGTAACAAAGCAACGTAGGCACTACTTTAGGTGTCTTTCAGACTAGAATGTGATGGTTTGATTCATTTGTCTAACTGTGTGTCAAGCTTTGATTGCCTGTAATGCTAATTGAGCATTAGAACAAACTGTTCAGTGCCGTTCATACAGCGTTAAAGAAGATGACTGAATATACATTAGGCTTTAAATAACTGTGTGGCTTGCATTTGAAGTCCTAAAATAAATGGCATACACTTTTGTTTACAATGTAAATATGATCATGGATAAATGTACTCCTCGTGGGCTCTGTTTTGTTTTGAGATACAAACGGCCCCTTTGAAAGAGAAGTAAAACAAATGTTGGTAAGCTCCTTTTATAATCAAATCAAATTGTATTGGTCACATATACATGGTTAGCAGATGTTATTGCGAGTGTAGTGAAATGCTTGTGTATCATAGTAATATGTGACAAGGTGCAGTACATCTACACGCTAGTGTACTGTAATCACCTCACATGGGTTGTAACTTAAATCCGTTGAGATAAAACTCCACAGAGGGATTCTCCAGAAGCTTCAGTATAGGAAAGTGTGACCTGCCTGCACTTGTTTACTGCTTACCAAAAGTTACATTTGTCAGTGATCATTTGTTTGTCTGTTTACTTCCTTCATCTGTAAGCCTATCATCATGATTGTAGGTGATTATATATGCAATGAGCTTTTTATTTTTGGGGGTGATAAGATGCACAGGTAGTGAATATGGATCAGGGGCAAGTTTCCCAAAAGCTTTGTCTAGCTAACATGGAACTGTATTACTCACTGCTGAATAGTTCACACATTGGATCATTAATAAGTTAATCTTGAACAGACCAGGAGATTGTATAAATGGAAACTGCTCCCTGATGTTAGGGACATGCCAACCTAAACGGTCAGGAAATACAATCCCTGCAGTCTACTTCCATGAAGACAGGCAGTCTTCAGACTGCTCAGACCAGATGGTAGGCAGACAAATAGTAGACAGCACTGAGAGTTAACACAAAGCATTCAGGTGGTGAGACTTGGCATCCTGAGCTGAACCAAAGCCATGGCCTAAACTGCCAAGTGCCACATACCTCTAGTGAAATCTCACTCAGGGATCTTGTTCTTGGGAAACTGCTTTTGTTTAGGATTGAGGAAGACTTGGTATAATGTATGTTTCTCATTCAGCCTGTCACTGTGCCCACATAGGTCATGTACTGTAAAACATGGTGTTGTACAGTTATTTGGTGTCATTGTTTTTATTAGCCATCATAATCCAGCCTTTTCCAGGTAGTGGTCAATAAAGAGAAGCTGAATATAGGTCACAGTATAAAGAGCTGAGTCTATTGTTTGTCAAACTGAAGCTGCAGGTGAACACTATGACAACTTTTCACAGACAGACCATATTCGTTTATAATACGCTCTTACAATATGATAAAGCAGATTACATTGTCACATTAAATATTGAATCCAAAATCAAGATGTTTTCAGATTTCAAAAGTGGGCTGATTTTGAGATGAGCTAACCAAAAAGTTAAACTCCAGGTAGGCATTCTCTTCCACAAAGTCGAGATAAATGGACTACAGTCTAGACAACAGTACAACATGTGACAAGGCCATTACAAGTACAGTGCTGCAACAACCCCACCTTCAATATTCTTGTCATAGGCCTCAGTGCCGACCTGCAATTCTAATGTACTGTATATTTACATATAACATGCAAATATAGTTGTGGTGAAGTGTTTTCTCAACAACAGTTAAATGAACGTAGCCATGTTGTTGGCACACTATTGACATTTCACGGGCAGTCCTTTATAGTGGGGTTACGGAGAAGATACAGTGGTTCACCTGCTGTGCACTACAGACGTCTTCCCATAGATATTCAAATAACTAATGATTGATACTATTTATGTTGTATTTACTTTTACAATAACACTTCATTACCAATTCTTTAGAACTTTATTTGAACTTGTTTTTAAACTTTAAACGTGTCATTACAGTCAAAGTTGATCTGATCATGGCATTGGGAAGTGTTTTATTTCTTAATTTATTTCTCCAGTATACAGAACTATAACGGCTATTGTCTACCATATTGAATAAGCATATTACATACTGCACACTGGATGAAACATTCCTTCATATGTATGCTGTTCATTAATTGGCATTAGCAACTATAATTACATGAGTATCACAGCACTATTAATATGTGTTGACATCCTAAGGGGATGTAGATCTGAAAAAAAGGAACTGCACTGTAACCTAATCTATTTAAAACACAGACATGTAATTTAAAGGAAGAGCTTGTTTTATCTGGGTTGTCAATCATACATGTCCTGCAGGCGTTTCTGCACTAAATTGTCGAGGTCTCCGGTATTAACACATCATTGTGTGACTGACTCATTTCATTCAACCATCAGAAGAACAAATAGGCCTTTATGTATGCAAAACAGACAGACATACAGATCCATCACTTGGCAAATACACGTGTTAAGGACAATGAGGATGTCACCCAATCACTCCCATGCTGTCTTCACACTGACTCCCTTTGTCATCCTGTTTCACATCTGTCAATGTCGTCATATAGAAACATAACCTATCTCAACTCAGAAACTCAGATTTGGGAAAGACACCGTTTGTGTGCACCGTGTGTGATTACACTGTAACCTACCAATCATCTTGTTCAGGGTTTTACTCCATACTGAATGTATGTGTCTTTCTCCCCCAGCTCTGGACCATGGTCCGTCATACCACCTGCATCATGAGCATCCCTTCCACTGCCAGCATTGAGAGCCAGCTGCCCACAACATGGAGCTCCTACCCCTGCTCTGACAGTGAGGACTAGTTTGGTTGCTCAATTCAGTGAATTGCTCTGCTGGTTTAATTATTTACAAATACCTGGGCTAGCCGGAGTTCAAATGTTTTCACTACACCCCCAACACATTCAAAGTATGAAAAAAACCCACTTAATCTCTACCTTTACCCCTGACTCCAGTTTCCACAGTGATGCCTGGTTACACCAGTCGCCTGTGGTCCCAGGACTCCCAGCCTCAGTATTGGTCGAAGTATCAGGTGTGGGAGTGGCTGCAGCAGATGCTGGATATGCACCAGATCGACGCTGCCACCATCCCCTTCCAGAACTTTGATGTGGACGGACGTCAGCTATGCAGCATGACCTACCAGGACTTCACCCGTGCTGCGGGCACCGTGGGGCCTATCCTCTACCACAGCCTCACCGAGCTCAAATGGAGCGGTGGGTTCACACACTGGGCTGTATTGTCCTCTGTTATTGTTATGTTTATCAGAATGAAGGCCAGGTCAGGCCATGCAATGTTGAAACATACTGTGATAGATTAGGTCATCAAATGTTGAATGGTAGTATTTCATTTCAGTTAACACTTGAAGCGGTTAGAATATCACAAAAAAACAGGAACAGCAAATTGTACCAGCGTAGGAGGATCAAGGATTTAGGAATTCAATATCAAGTTTGATTAACACAAAATAATGAAAGCCCATGTTGTTACTGTACGTGTAATGGTATTGCCCTTAAATGACCCCTTGTTTCTCCATGTCATCCCTACACAGGTCAGTATCCTGGTGTGGAGTTTTCACCGCTGGACGTTATCAAATCAGAGCCAGATGGTAAATGCACCATAGACTAACACTGGCATGCATGAACACACAGAGTCATGTACTTCAAGTCATCCCTAAGAAACTCATCCAGTTATTGCATGTCTCAACTTGTTTGACACTATTTAATTAATAAATGATGTAAGTTGAAACTAGTCTGTGATTAGACTAAACTCTTCAGATGGGCGGCAGGTAGTCTAGCGGTTAAGAGTGTTGGGCCAGTAACCGAAAGGTTGCTGGTTTGAATCTCCGAGCCGACTGGGTGAAAACTCTGACGATGTGCCCTTGAGCAATAGACACGTAACTCTAGTGGCTCTGGATAATAGTGTCTGCTAAAATGTTAAATGTATGTCATGTCTCTTAAGCGTACATGCAAGCTTAATGTGCTCTCCTGTTTTAGTAGATTTCCCTTGCCCATTCACAGAACCTAGCATCTATCCTGCAGGTAGGTACCACATTGCAATGGATAGGATTTTGGAGAAAGGTCAAAATGTTAACTAACTTACGGACAGCATAATTGTTTACTTGTTGATATTTCTTTACTTTTTAGATATTTACGATCCCTCGTTTCAATCCCTTGCACCTGTGGCCTCACCCACTCCCTCCAGTCCAGGTAAGAAACAAGACCAAAGATGAGGACTGAAAACTTACTAAACCTTATGTAAACACACTAATTGGAACGAGCCCCGATCCAAGGGAAGACATCGACATACAGTAGCTTAGCCCCCAAAGAAAATATGACTTCATCGTGGTCCTTTGAAGTTCAATTGCTAGAGCATTGCACTTGTAACGCCAGGGTAGTGGGTTCAATTCCTGGGACCACCCATACGTAAAATGTATGCATGCATGACTGTAAGTCGCTTTGGATAAAAGCGTCTGCTAAATGGCATATATTATTATATTACTGCGCAAACAGAGTGGCAATACAAGGCTATTGAGTAAAGTCCATGGACGTTCAGTGAGTGATCATTTTGGGAAAGAGGCAGCTGAGTCTACTCCTTATCACCAAACTACATCACCACAACGTCACTGAGCAAACAATGTATGACAATACAACTGAACAAACTCATCCTGTTTATGTTCCCCACACCCATGTAATTGTTCAGTGTTGGGCTCCATGGAATTAATCTGAAATGCGTAAGACAGTGGTACAAAGGTTAGGCTAACACGTGTGGATTACTGATGGGGAAAAATCTATTCATTTACATATTGCAATATTATTGTTGGACAATATTATATTGAAATTTGACTCCAAGTATTGATTTGTAAAAAAAAAAAAAAAAAAATCGATATCTCTGTAGGTAGCAATAGCTAGTGCCACGCCGGTATGTTTCATCCTATAGCTTCCTCTTCAATGTAATGGCAAATTGTAGATTTCCGCCTAAATAGACATACTCAAAAGTAACTGCTATTCATGTGTAATTACATGATTCCGACATGCAAAAACTTGGCATATTTGGAAAGAAGACATCTGTGAGATTGTGAGGAAATGATCAGAAGATAGGTAGGAGTTACACAGTTTAGAATACACAAGATCAAGCACACACTAAAACATTTTAAATTAAGTAATCTTTCATTGACAAGCTATAAGTGAATTACTGATGCTCAGAGCTGGAAACACATCAGATGGCTTCCACAAATTGTGAACAATATCTGAAAAAAAATGGGATTGGTAGATCTAACAACTATAAATGGGAAGATTTATAAGTAAGTGGTGTCAGGTGTGGTCACGGGACGTTTCCAAGTCTCTTAGCCAGCTAGCAATAGTTCATATTATGCATAAACGGTTCTAGGCCTTGCTTTGTCCCACCCAGGTCAACTGCATATCCCTGGAAAGCTTTTTGCATATCCCAACTCCCCCTGAGAGTGGGGTCATCCTGGGTCTGCTATTGTCAAGTGCTACTCTGGAGCACTTAGGGTTAAGTGCCTTGCTCAAGGGCATATCGACAGATTATTTCACCTTGGGGATTCAAATTAGTGACCTTTTGGGTACTGGACAAATGCTCTAACCACTAGGCTACCTGCTGCTGTAGGTTAGTTGGTTGGACTACTATAATGGTAGACCAACTTGTGGGTTCGATTGCCACATGTACCAAATGTATTAAATGTCTTAATTTTTATTTGTTTTAAGCATCTGCTAAATTACCATATCTGTTTATTATTTTACTTTCAGACACAAATAGATCTCACAGTCGCCCTCATCAGGTCAAAAAACACAGTGAGTAGTATTTACATGAACATCTTCAATACTATCGAATCAAATATTTTAATATAAATGCTCAACATTTCACCCATGCTATTACTGATAGTAGATGGCAGTAGATGGTTCTAATTTTCACCACCTGTGTGTTTTTCCTCAGATCCCCGGGGGACCCACCTGTGGGAGTTCATTAGGGACATTCTGCTGAACCCGGAGCGGAACCCAGGCCTGATCAAGTGGGAGGATCGGACAGAGGGCGTGTTCCGCTTCCTCAAGTCAGAGGCCGTGGCTCAGCTGTGGGGCAAGAAGAAGAACAACAGCAGCATGACCTACGAGAAGCTCAGCCGAGCTATGAGGTAGAGACTTAAAGGATTAGGGTGTTTTCATGTTATTTCCTGGTTCACATGTTAAGAAGGAAGTCATTTTGGCTGTTCCGTTAAGGTCCCTGTTTGTACCATTCCAGATATTACTACAAACGGGAAATCCTGGAACGTGTAGATGGACGAAGGCTGGTCTACAAGTTTGGAAGGAATGCACGAGGATGGAGGGAGTCAGAGAAGTGAAAGAGGACACCTCTCCACCATTTTGTGCCTTTTTTAACCACCATGCGAAGATGTCTATTTATGTTTTTTTGTTGGATTTTAATGTCACTGTGATGTTTTACTATATATGTTGTTTCTTTTACAAAGAGGAGCAGAACGCCTCATTGCAACTCTTGACATTTTTGGGAGTTTCTGTATGATATATTTACATATGGTTAAGAAAGACCATAATTTACATTTGACTGCTTACATTTTCCTGTTCAGAGAGTGATGACTATTTGCACTGAAAGCTATTTTTGATTGAACAGCAAAAAGCATTGACATTTGGGGCGGCAGGTAGCCTAGTGGTTAGAGCGTTGGGCCAGTAACCGAAAGGTTGCTAGATTGAATCCCCGAGCTGAAAAGGTACAAACCTGTCGTTCTGCCCCTGAACAAGGCAGGCAATCCACTGTTCCTAGGCTGTCATTGTAAATAAGAATTGTTCTTAACTGACTTGCCTAGTTAATTCAAAAGTTTTAAAAACTGTAGATGCATTATTTTATATATTTCCAGCTTGTTATACACATTTAAACTGTGTAATGTTTTTTCCGAAGTATGTTTAATTGATGTGTTATGCAAGACATCCCCTTTAGTAAATATGAAACTCTTGTCTTCTTTGCATTCATCCTCTTCAAATTTGTTTTAGTTATGAAATTGTAACAGATCTCACAATAGAAGCACAACTTCCCTATTCATGTACAGGATAAACAGATAACTGTTTGGCCCAAACACAATGGCAGCTCAGGAGAGTATGATAGAGCACATTCAGATGCAACAATGGGGCATGCTGAAATTAGAGGATGTTCTGTGTGTGTTCTTCAAGATCTGATGCTGAGAAATGTCTACTCATTTTGCCATGTCAACTGGTCTTCACCCATTTACTACGCTATGCTGTAAAAAGAAATGTGTAAATATCATATATGAATTTTAAATAATAAAGGATTTGTTTTTGAAACAACAGATGAAAGCCTGCCTGTGTGTCATTATTTGTGTGAGCTAATTGAACATCCCACTGTTAATTTCACGTTGGATTTACATTAGTTGACAACTCAACCAAATGTAAAGATGTTTTACTGTGAACTGACATCTGTGCCGAGTGGGATGATTATCACACAAATCAGTTGACTGACAACTCTCCCTGTTGAGCCCTTCATGTCAATCTGAACTTTATTGACTGCTATCATGCAAATGTAACAAGAACTCAAGCTGTTTTGCTATTTTCTTTTTTTTATAATCAAGTAATCTTATCTGACTCAAGCTTTCACTTTTAACTGCCAATTGCAATTTGGGCTGTTTCAATTTTAGCTAGATGGGATCAGTACCCATTTGTCAACAGAGAGCAGGGAACCAGGCCTTCATACAGAGGTGTTGGATGAGGCTCAAATCTCTCTCTCGCTCTCTCTTTCTCTCTATGCCTGCCTATGAGAAGCCATCAGTTTTAGAGATAGGACATGACATTGCTGTCTTATCCCTGAGATTGTAAAATGCCAGGTAGTTAATTGTTCTCCGGTGCATGTCATGGCCGTTCTGCTGACACCTCGGGGTGATGGACAGATGACTCGCCTCTGATGCCCGCTCAGATAAGAAAAGCAACACTCAATGTCCCCTTTCTCACGCCCTGTGTTTGCAGTCAAATCCCTGTCCATGCCTCCACCCCTGCTCTGTGCAATTCATGTTTTTTTAATCCTCCTCCTTTACATAACACTGATTGCTGTGTCATTATTTTGGTGTCTTTGTTGAAGTCCACAAAATGTACCCATCTTTGAAAATGTTATCAATGTTCCCTCTCTCTGCTTTCATGGACACTGTTGTACTACTTTATATAACCGGAGTTTGAGTTTGAGTTTGACATTGGAGCGAGGACGAGGTCGTGGCAGTCTGTATTTTTTAAATGTTATGAAAAGGAAATTAAGTAAAGAGGGAAGCAAATGGCTTAATTTCAACATCAATGGTCAAACATCAGGGCTAGCATATCAAACTGGCCAAAACTTCAACATTTCTTCCGATATGATCTGGTCCCAGTTGACAGTTCAAGATATTTTTCATACGACTTTTTGATAAATTGAGGACAGACATAAAGTCAGTCGACACAGAATATACATAGCATATTCTACTGAGATATTATGCAGACGGTTGTTAGTGTCAACGTTTGATTGGACCGCCATGAATCAGGACAATGTAAATTAAGTTTACATTAAACCATACCTTGCATCATATAGGTGGAATGTAAACTGAGTTATTAAATGAACATCAGGTAGAGAAAGCACACCTTATTACTGATTCACCTTGCGCATCCATGATTTCTGAAGTGTTGCACAATGCATATTCGCATGCATACACTATCATATCCTAATAAGCTTTCCTGTATGCATACAGTATCACAACTACAGTAGATAAAGAGGTGATATTGATGATTTTATCAGTTTAAATCAGCAACATTACTGGTCTGTGTGAACGGCTGGAATCCGGTCTGATTTTACTGTTGTGTTTGTTGATGTTGCTGCGAGTCTGATACATAGGGAAATGTGTGAATATGGGTCTCAGAGAGATTACTGAGCAGTTAGGCAAATGGTCTAGACTGACATAACCTCTGTTGTGCAAAGAAACATGAGGCTGATTTCCCTAACTGACTACTGGCCAGTGAATGCAAAGGAGGGGAATAGACAAAGTACCCAGTATAGTTACAGAATATTGGGGTCTGGTAAAAAAATAATCTCCTGGTATGCAGATGTTTTGCTGAGTACTACATGTGCATATGTGCAAGTACTGTATATATATGCATGTTTGTGTTCAATCTACAGTCAATTGAAAACAGTGTATGAGGGTCCTGAGTAAGAAAGTCTAGGACATAATGATAGTTAATCTAATGGATCAAGTTGTGCAGTTAAAGACACATCTAGGTTTTGAGGTGGCAAAGTGAAAGAGGTTTGAGGAAAGCGTTGGTGAACCAGCCAAACAAGGTCTCCCACGCAAGGTTAAAGTCTTGGCACATGGGCACCAACCAACGGCACCTGGCAGACAAACCTGACAAACCCGAACTGGTTGTAATGCATCCTCAAGAGATGCTTATACTCTCATGAACAAAGGTGAGCGTGCACATACACACACACACACGCACATGCCTGTGCATTGTACTGCATTCATAGGCACTGTAGTGATATTTTGTCTCATGTCTCTCTGAAAGTGTCTGGTTTCAAACCAACAAAAAGCACAATATGACCTAGAAGAAGAACAGACTCAGTTGTCTTAGTCCATGTCACAAAGACATGGTGCAGTAGATGGACTAAGCCTAGTTGGAAATAGCTTGTAACAGGTGGTTTTGGCCCAGACTTACTGTTTGGATCTATGTCTGTTTGAGAATCTTGCAGTTGTACCCTATTGGGAAAACTGCATTTAACAGATGAAGGATAATGGAGAGAACAATGCATAATGACTGTATGGCTGGCTTAGTCTGTCTGAGATGTTGTATTTGTGCACTTCAAGTGATCAGTTTCACAGTGGAATGGTATGTTGAAACTCCATTGTGTTCAGGATCTGGAACAACAGAGTTTAAAATGGAATGCCAACAAACACATTTTCAGTGATGAAACTGTCACAGGAATACTTTGTTTTATATCAATGTGAATACCTTATAAGAGACTATATCTGGTTAGATTGACTGGATACCTTATCCACATTGTTTCACTGGAGGCTGGGAATCTCCCACAATGATATAGTACAGTATGTATCAGCTATAACCCATGCAATCACTGTTCTTTGGCTCTTGATATCTTGTCGCAGTGGAAAGATTATATCCCAATTTGAATGAGCCATGAGGGGGACATTTTATTATTTAAAAGAGAAGACATTAATGCTATCAGATAGATGGTGGATGAAGAACAAGGAAGTGATGAGTGATAACCACAGGCATAAAGACAAACCCAGCAGGCTCTCTGTCTCTGTCCCATTACCTGTTCACTGGAGGTATTGTATTCTCACACAGATACCCAATCACAGCTTATCAGAGCCTCTTATCACTCTCAGCCCACACCAACAGGGCCATCGAAGGCATACGGTCCAAGGCACAAGTCAGACCTATTCCTTAGTGGACTGTGAATATATCTCACTATGCAAAACACACACTTAAAAAACAGGTATCATAATGACTTCATCTGGAAAGCAGCAATGTGTGTTTGGAAACACTGTTTGTACTCTACCAGAAGATACACTTGAACTTTTTGTTTTTACCACAGGGTCCTTTAAGAGGGTCCTTTGCGTAGCCAGGGGGATAAAATATGAAAACAACTTTTAAACATGCCAGATAACACACCATCCAGACAGGAAAAACTAAACAAAAAGTATTTATATTTTATTACGGATCCCCATTAGCTGCCGCCAAGGCAGCAGCTACTCTTCCAGGGGGCCAGCAATATAAAGGAAATTTACATAAAGTTAAAACATTACACTTCACAACACATTATTACACACTACTACAACATATATACAATACAAAATCCATATGTACGTGTGTGTAGAGTGCGTGTGTTAGCATGTGTGTGTATGCGTGTGTCTCTTCACAGTCCGTACTGTTCCATAAGGTGTAGTTGTATCTGTGTTTTTTTAAACTGATTTTACTGCTTGTATCTGTTACTTGATATGGAAGAGATTTCCATGAAGTCATGGCTCTATGTAGTCCTGTGCGTTTCCTTGAGTCTGTTTTGGACTTGGGGACTGTGAAGAGACCTCTGGTGGCATGTCTTGTGGGGTATGCATGGGTGTTTGAGCTGTGTGCTAGTCGTTTAAACAGACAACTCAGTGCATACAACATGTCAATCCTCCTCACAAATAGAAGTAGTGAAGAAGTCAATCTCTCCTCCACTTTGGGGCAGGAGAGATTGACAGGCATATTATTAATGTTAGCCCTCCGTGTATTTTTAAGGGCCAGCCATACTGCTCCATTCTTGGCCAATTTTTATTTGCCTATGTCCCTCTTTGTGGCACTTGACCATATGACTGGTGTTGTTTGCTTTTCAGAAGTTTGACAGCCACCAACAAAATAATACGGACAGCTTGTGCATCCCTGTCCTCAATAGTATCCTGAACAGTATGGCAGGGTCCTAAGGACTGACGTCACCCTTTTTTCTACAGGTTGTAAAGATCCGCAAAGAAAAAAATAATATTTGATGCTCATAACACATCGTCTAACCATCTGTGCTATGGCAAGTTTAGTTGTCAGATTCAAGTATTCTCTCATTTGTGTCTAGCGCTCAAAAACCCTTCTTTTCCGTATGTAGGGTTTTCAGCTGTTCAATTAGCCCACTGTTTGCTCCATGTAAACTACACTTCATACTGTGTTTTAACATTTATAAATGTCAATAATCATCACTTTCAAACTGGTTTTCAAAACCTATGCTGATATGCCCCTTCTCTTTTAAATCAGCAAGAATTTGTTTTCAAATAAAAAAGATACACTTACTGTAGCAGTTTTGCACGGATCCACAAGCTGTGTGTGCATCCAGTTGACGAACTATACTTCCTCCCCAGTTACGCTTACACCCAGGTGTTCAGAGCATGCTAGGTAGCTAATTTCAATTATGTCTTCTGTAAACAATTATTCTTTTTTTTTTTTCACCTTTATTTAACCAGGTAGGCTAGTTGAGAACAAGTTCTCATTTACAACTGCGACCTGGCCAAGATAAAGCAAAGCAGTGTGACACAAACAACACAGAGTTACACATGGAAATTAACAAGCATACAGTCAATAACACGATAGAAAAATAAATCTGTATACAGTGTGTGCAAATGGCATGAGGAGGTAAGGCAATAAATAGGCCATAGTAGCAAGTAAATACAATTTAGCAAATTAACACTGGAGTGATAGATGTGCAGATGATAATGTGCAAGTAGAAATACTGGTGTGCAAAAGAGCAGAAAAGTAAATAAAAACAATATGAGGATGAGGTAGGTAGATTGGGTGGGCTATTTACAGATGGGCTATGTACAGCTGCAGCGATCGGTTAGCTGCTCGGATAGCTGATGTTTAAAGTGGGTGAGGGAAATATAAGTCTGGAAGGAGAGTTTACAGTCTAGACAGACACCTAGGTATTTGTAGTTGTCCACATATTCTAAGTCAGAACCATCCAGAGTAGTGATGCTAGTCGGGTGGGCGGGTGCGGGCAGCAAACGGTTGAAAAGCATGCATTTCATTTTACAAGTGTTTAAGAGCAGTTAGAGGTCACGGAAGGAGTGTTGCATGGCATTGAAGCTTGTTTGGAGGTTTGTTAACACAGTGTCCAAAGAAGGGCCAGATGTATACAGAATGGTGTCGTCTGCGTAGAGTTGGATCAGGGAATCACCCGCAGCAAGAGCGACATCGTTGATATATACAGAGAAAAGAGTCGGCCCGAGAATTTAACCCTGTGGTACCCCCAAAGAAACTGCCAGAGGTCCGGACAACAGGCCCTCCAATTTGACACACTGAACTCTGTCTGAGAAGTAGTTGGTGAACCAGGCGAGGCAGTCATTTGAGAGACAAATTGAGTCTGCCGATAAGAATACGGTGATTGACAGAGTCGAAAGCCTTGGCCAGGTCGATGAAGACGGCTGCACAGTACTGTCTTTTATCGATGGTGGTTATTATATCGTTTAGTACCTTGAGCGTGGCTGAGGTGCACCCGTGACCAGCTCGGAAACCGGATTGCAGAGCGGAGAAGGTATGGTGGGATTCGAAATGGTCAGTGATCTGTTTATTAACTTGGCTTTCGAAGACTTTAGAAAGGCAGGGCAGGGATGGAAATAGGTTAATAACAGTTTGGGTCTAGAGCGTCACCCCCTTTGAAGAGGGGGATGACCGCGACAGCTTTCCAATCTTTAGGGATCTCGAACGATACGAAAGAGAAGTTGAACAGACTGGTAATATGGGTTGCAACAATGGCAGCGGATAAACTTAGAAAGAGAGGGTCCAGATTGTCTATCCCAGCTGATTTGTACGGGTCCAAGGTTTGCAGCTCTTTCAGAACATCTGCTATTTGGATTTGGGTGAAGGAGAAGCTGTGGAGGCTTGGGCAAG
Source organism: Salvelinus sp. IW2-2015 (assembly GCF_002910315.2). NCBI lineage: Eukaryota > Metazoa > Chordata > Actinopteri > Salmoniformes > Salmonidae > Salvelinus > Salvelinus sp. IW2-2015. Next base: position 78,470,197 of record NC_036842.1, on the reverse strand, counting down.
TAGCTGCGGGGGGTGCGGAGCTGTTGGCCGGGGTTGGGGTCGCCAGGAGGAAAGCATGGCCAGCAATAGAGAATTGCTTATTGAAATTCTCGATTATCATGGATTTATCGGTTTTGACAGTGTTACCTTGCCTCAGTGCAGTGGGTAGCTGGGAGGAGGTGCTCTTGTTCTCCATGGACTTTAGTGTCCCAAAACTTTTTAGAGTTAGAGCTACAGAATGCAAATTTCTGTTTGAAAAAGCTAGCCTTTGCTTTCCTGACTGGCTGCGTGTATTGGTTCCTGACTTCCCTGAACAGTTGCATATCGCAAGGACTATTCGATGCTATTGCAGTCTGCCAAAGGATGTTTTTGTGCTGGTCGAGGGCAGTCAGTTCTGGAGTGAACCAAGGGCTATATCTGTTCTTAGTTCTACATTTTTTCTAAGGGGCATGCTTATTTAAGATGGTGAGGAAATTATTTTTAAAGAACGACCAGGCATCCTCGACTGACGGGATGAGGTCAATATCCTTCCAGGATACCCGGGCCAGGGAGATGTAACATGGAGATTTGTCCGTTTGGGAAAATGAACCCTAAACCTATAAAGGTGTGTAGTAATTTTATATTTTTTATTTTATTATTATTTCTTGCTGATATGAAAGATATATTCCTTATGTTTCCAAAATGTACTGCTAGCAATGTGTGTTAATGTTTAGACTAGCGTTGGGGCGCCTAAAAAATGCCCCGGTCAGAAGATACTATCGTCAATAGGCGCTAAAGTAGTTCGCGTCTCTGAATGGGGTAGACAGCTAACCAACTTTAGCCAGTTAGCTTCGGTGCTTGTCTGCCGTTGAGATCAGAACATTTAGCCGGCGCGCCTAATGTGCTCTATGAGCTCTCTGGGAGAGAATTTATGAGTTATCCCTAACCTCAGACTTTGCCATTTTAGACTTAATGTAAAAATACTAGTTCATATTCAAAGTATATTTTACTTTTTTTTTTTACTTTTTGTGAACTTTGTGACTATAATTTATGTATGACTACCACTGATGCCACATAGGGCAGAAAAGTGACATTTGTTACTTACCCCAGATATTATACCAGTCTTTCTGGAGATGGTTGGTCAGAGTTGAAGTGTTGTTCTGCGATCTGTTTCTGACAATAAATTCAGAAACCAGATATCAGAAACCAGATATCAAGATTTGCCATTCAGGGTCCACAAACGTAGCAAGAAATAGGAATATCTAGCTACTGTTTCTACCTCCTCATTCTAGCAGCAATGCTAACTAGCGTTAGACTAGCTTAGTCATCTAGCTAGCTATGTAAAAAAGGTTTGGTGTAATCACCAAGTAACCACCAAGTCTCAAATAATATATTTAGGCCTACTCAGCTTCGCTACCAAAACAACACGTTCTCAAACAGCGTTCTACTTCTTGGTTTCTAAGTTGACACAGTTCCTGAGTCCTCCATTGCACAACCTCTAGCACCAAAACCAAAATGACTGTTGGAACTTGGAAGCCCCACCAGTTCAGTTAGAAGTTATTGTTACTTTGCTAGCTAGTGATATATTAGTGATTTCGCCAAATTGGGGTAATTATAATATTTTAAGACATTTTGTAGGATGTGATTAGCAAAAACTAAGAATTCACAATTGTATGTTTGACAAAAACGTAGTTGCGATTTGAGTTTCAAAAACGTGTGTTCTTTCATCAAAACTGCTCTGGCCAGGTGACATTTTGAATGGTCGTCTGCACTTCCTGTAAAGCTGATGCGTATGAAGTATGGCAATTTATACTTAAAGTTTAACATTTTAAAATGTTAAGGTAAATCTGTTTTTATAATGATAAGCTCTGTTATTATTTTCCTTTTATATACTGTATATAAAAAGCAAGTAAATATTACATAGAATTTTCTGTAAAAAATACATAGTTTACAGTGTACACTGTAGATCCAAGGGGAATAGTAGTTTTTTTGGCTATGGAAAGAAATTGAGGCCTTTATCTGTATTACACTGGTTAAGTAGCACCTATAGATTTCGGCACATGGGACTGTATCATCCTTATCACCAGTTGAGGAATCCTTAGTGCTCACTCAGTAGTATAACCCAGATTACAATGACTACAACAATCAGAATGTCAGAGGAAAATCTGAAAATTATTATGTGCCAGTATTCCAGTCTATATTTCCTGCTCATCACACTAACCACATACCAGAGAGGGATTTCCCCTGTCTGTTTACCTAGATGCAAGTTTTTTTTAAATCACATCCTTGTTCGCACTCACTTGAGGAAAATGAAAAAAAGTGTTAATTATCTAAATCAACAGAGCCTATTGCCCTCAGTTGTGAAACATGCCCAAATCAAATCAAATTGTATTTGTCACATGCGCCGAATACAATAGGTGTAGACCTTACAGTGAAATGCTTACAAGTCCTTAACCAACAATGCAGTTTTAAGAACCCCCCCCCCAAAAAAAGTAAGAGATAAGAATAACAAAAGAGCAGCAGTAAATAACAATAGCGGGGCTATATACAGGGGGTACCTGTAACGATATTCGTCTTCGGATGAAGAGTAGTCATCGGACCAAAGCGCAGCGTGGTAATTGTTCATGTTATTTTTATTAGAACAGAAACACTATACAAAATAAGAAAGAGTTAACTTATTTGGGCTGCAAGCCCGAAGCCGGGCACAATATGACAAACGCCACTTCAAGTGCAGGGCGCGAAATTCAAAATATATTTTTTGGGAAATATTTAACTTTCACACATTAACAAGTCCAATACAGCATATGAAAGATAAACATCTTGTGAATCCAGCAACATGTCCGATTTTTAAAATGTTTTACAGCGAAAACACCACGTATATTTATGTTAGCTCACACACAAATACAAAAAAGGACAGACATTTTCACAGCACAGGTAGCATGCACAAAACCAATCTAACTAACCAAGAACCAACCAAACTAACCAAGAAACAACTTCATCAGATGACAGTCTTATAACATGTTATTCAATAAATCTATGTTTGTTTCGAAAAATGTGTATATTTGAGCTATAAATCAGTTTACATTGCAGCTACCATCACAGCTACCGTCAGAAATAGCACCGAAGCAGCCAGAGTAATTACAGACACCAACGTCAAATACCTAAATACTCATCATAAAACATTTCTGAAAAATACATGGTGTACAGCAAATGAAAGACAGGCATCTTGTGATTCCAGCCAATATTTCCGATTTATTAAGTGTTTTACAGCGAAAACACAATATAGCATTATATTAGCTTACCACAATAGCCAGAAACACAAGCCATTTACCAGCAGCAAAAGTTAGCGATCGTAACAAACCAGCAAAGAATATATAATTTTTGACTAACCTTGATAAGCTTCATCAGATGACAGTCCTATATTATCTTGCCACTAGGGGGGTGCCATTTCGACATAGTCCAGATTCGTCTCCAAATTAAACTGCCTCGTACTCAATTCTTGCTCGTACAATATGCATATTATTATTAGGTTATACATACACTTATGTTTTGTTCGAAAATGTGCATATTAGAGCTGAAATCAGTGGTTAACATTGTGCTACGATAGCACTTTTTCCCACAATGTCCGGATATTTTTCTGACACTCACATATTCTGACCAAATAACTATTCATAAACATTACTAAAAAATACTAGTTGTATAGGAAATGATAGATACACTAGTTCTTAATGCAATCGCCGTGTTAGAATTCTAAAAATAACTTCATTATGACATGCAGTTTACGTTATGGCGAGAGCGTGCCCAAAATCTGGGCGCAAACTACTAGTTCACATGTTCGACAGATATATGAAATAGCATCATAAAATGGGTCCTACTTTTGATGTTCTTCCATCAGAATGTTGTACAAGGGGTCCTTTGTCCAGAACAATCGTTGTTTGGATTTAGAATGTCCCTTCTCCAGTCAATTAGCACGGAAAGCTAGCAAAGTGGCGCGAAGCTCTCCTTCCTGAACATACGCAGACAAAGCAACACGCCTAACGTCCCGAAAAAATTTCAATAATCTTAAAACTATATTGAAAAAACATACTTTGCGATGTATATTGTCACATGTATCAAATAAAATCAAAGCCGGAGATATTAGTCGTCAATAACGACAGCTTTACAGAAGGCAATACCAGGTCACTTCTCTGCTCGCGCGTTCCAGAAACAGGAAATTGGGTCACGTCATGCCAAGAGCTTTTATTCGACCTCAGGTGATGTTATACACTCCATTTCTTCTCTCACTGCCTGTTGACATCTAGTGGAAGGCGTATGAAGTGCATGTATACTAATAAATATCAAGCACATTTATAGGCAGGCCCTAGAACAGAGCATCGATTTCAGATTTTCCACTTCCTGTCAGGAAGTTTGCTGCAAAATGGATTCTGTTTTACTCACAGATATAATTCAAACGGTTTTAGAAACTAGAGAGTGTTTTCTATCCAAGTAGATAATAATATGCATATTGTACGAGCAAGAATTGAGTACGAGGCCGTTTGAAATGGGCACCTTTTATCCAGGCTACTCAATACTGCCCCTGCAGCCCAAAGAGGTTAAACGAAAACGAAACAGTCCTGTAAGGTGCAGCAACACAAAACAAACTACCCACAAAACCAACATGCAACCTAAATAGGCTCCCCAATCAGAGACAACGAGAAACAGCTGTCTCTGATTGGGAGCCAATTCAGCCACCATAAACCTACATACCCCTAGACCATACAAAATCCCCATAGATAAACAAAAACCCTAGACAGGAAAAAACCTCTAGACATACAAAAACTAAACAAACCACCCTTGTCACACCCTGACCTAACCAAAAAATAAAGAAAACAAATATAACTAAAGTCAGGGCGTGACAGTACCGGTACAGAGTCAATGTGCAGAGGCACCGGTGTCGAGGTAATTGAGGTAATATGTACATGTAGGGAGTTATTAAAGTGACTATGCATAGATAATAACAGAGAGTAGCAGCAGCGTTCCAGAGGGGGGAGGGGGGCAATGCAAATAGTATGGGTAGCCATTTGATTAGCTGTTCAGGAGTCTTATGGCTTGGGGGTAGAAGCTATTTAGGAGCCTCTTGGACCTGTGGGTCAATTAACCTTGTCGCGGAGTGGGCGCCCTGATTCTAGATTGTGAGCTAGGCAGGCTACTGCATGGGAAGGTTCCCCACTCAGAAGTACGAGATGGGGTGGGGGTAGGTTAACCTCAGGTCTCCCCACTGGAAGCCCGAGGTAGGGGGAGCGGGGGAATCTATCAAATAGCACACCTCTACTTTGTACAATGAAACTAGTAAAGTCAGTCACACTACAAATTCTACCAAATGAACCACAATTCATTCATAATACTGTGAATATATAGTTCCACAGACATAGTGTTGCATTTTTTTCTGGTTTGTATGAAACGTTAAGAATAATATAAAACCAGTCTGCACACCTCCAAGGTGTTTTGGTTTAGTCTTGACTCTTGGTTGAAAGCGTTGGGGGATGGGTAAGGAATTGATGCTCGAGTACCAAATCAACACAAATTTGTTTCTATTTGTCTATGTTACTTCTTTTTTGTCTTATTTTAGTACATATTTTTATATTTATATCGTTTTAATGTTATGATTATTTATTGTGTTGTTCCAAATGTCTGAATAAAAATTACAGTTAGTGCAGAATGGTGCTTTTGTTTGAGGCGGGGGGGGGGGGCGCTGAATGTTAGCCCAGGGAGCCATACAAGCTAGAACCCCCACTGGGTATCAGAGAGAGCAGTCTGGGGCCTTCCTCTGACATGGCAGGAAGCTTGGCCCCGGTGATGTACTGGGCCGTACGCATTACCCTCTATAGTGCCTTGCGGTTGGAGGCCGAGTAGTGATGCAACCCGTCAGGATGATCTCAACAGTGCTGCTGTAAAACCTTTAGAGGATCTGAGGACCCATGTCAAATTTTTTCAGTCTCCTGAGGGGGAATAGGTTTTGTCGTGCCCTCTTCACAACTGTCTTGCTGTGCTTGGACCATGTTAGTTTGTTGGTGATGTGGACACCAAGGAACTTGAAGCTCTCAACCTGCTCAATCACTCCTGTCGATGAGAATTTCCTGTAGTCCACAATCATCTCCTTTGTCCTGATAATGTTGAGGGAGAGGTTGTTATCCTTGCACCACATGGTCAGGTCTATGACCTCCTCCCTCCAGGCTGTCTCATCGTCGTCGGTGATTAGGCCTACCACTGTTGTGTCATCAGCAAACTTAATGATGGCGTTGGAGTCGTGCCTGGCCATGCAGTCATGAGTGAACAGGAGGGGACTGAGCACGCACCCCTGAGGGGCCCCCGTATTGAGGATCAGCATGGCAAATGTGTTGTTACCTACCCTTACCACCTGGGGGCGACACATCAGGAAGTCCAGGATCCAGTTGCAGAGGGAGGTGCTTAGTCCCAGGGTCCTTAGCTTAGTGATGAGCTTTGAGGGCACTATGGTGTTGAACCCGGACTGTAGTCAAGGAACAGCATTCTAAATGAACACATAGGTGTTCCTCTTGTCCAGGTGGGAAAGGGCAGTGTGGAGTGCGATTGAGATTGCTAAGGATCTGTTGGGGCGGTATGTGAATTTGGGTGGGCCTGGGAGGATGGTGTTGATGTGAGCCATGACCAGCCTTTCAAAGCATTTCATGGCTACAGACGTGAGTGCTACGGGTCGGTAGTCATTTAGGCAGGATACCTTAGTGTTCTTGGGCACAGGGACTATGGTGGTCTGCTTGAAACATGTTGGCATTACAGCCTCAGACAGGGAGAGGTTGAAAATGTCAGAGAAGACACTTGCCAGTTGGTCAGCGCATGCTCGGAGTACACGTCCTGGTAATCCGTCTGGCCCTGCAGCCTTGTGAATGTTGACCTCTTTAAAGTGCTTACTCACATCTCCTGTGGAGAGCGTGATCACATAGTCATCCGGAACAGCTGATGCTCTCATGCATGTTTCAGTGTTGCTTGCCTCGTAGCGAGCATAGAAGTAATTTAGCTCGTCTGGTAGGCTCGTATCACTGGGCAGCTCTCGGCTGTGCTTCCGTTTGTAGTCTGTAATAGTTTGCAGGACCTGCAACATCCGACGAGTGTTGGAGCAGGTGTAGTACGATTCAATCTTAGTCCTGTATTGACGCCTTGCCTGTTTGATGGTTAGTCAGAGGGCATAGCGGGATTTCTTATAAGCTTCCGTGTTAGTGTCCCGCTCCTTGAATGCGGCAGATCTACCCTTTAGCTCAGTGCGAATGTTGCCTTTAATCCATGGCTTCTGGTTGAGGTATGTACGTACAGTCACTGTGAGGATGACGTCCTCGATGCACTTATTGATGAAGCCAGTGACTGATGTGGTGTACTCCTCAATGCCATCGGAAGAATCCCGGAACATATTCCAGTCTGTGCTAGCAAAACAATCTTGTAGTTTAGCATCTGCTTCATGTGATCACTTTTTTATAGACCAAGTCAATGGTGCCTCCTGCTTTAATTTTTTGCTTGTAAGCAGGAATCAGGAGGATATAATTATGTCACTACAGAGTCCCTTGCCACCAAGTGTTTGAATTATTCCACCATATGCATAGTTTAACACCTTTCATTGAATTATAGTTAGATGTACTCCAAATAGTCTTACACCTGAGAATGTGTTTTTCCTTGATGATGATTTGGCTATGTAAGCCTGGGTTTAGACAACTTTCTTTTGGTGTTGGGCCAAATATGTAAATAGGGTTGCATTTTTTTTTCAAGCAAGTCATGCTGTTTTTTACATTGTACTGGTAGACTGGTCCTCTTGTTTTGCACATATGTTCACTTGTTGGGACAACCTGGTCTCAGAGCATTTTATATTATTCCGTATGTAAATCCGTACACACCATTTAGTATGATATGTAACAGTACTAAACATAACCTAAGACAAATGGTTACTTAAGGCAAAAACATAATTAGCGTGGATGGTTTGGTGACTCAAACGTCTAGTAACCCAAAGATTGCCAGTTCTAATCTCATCACGGAAAATTTTAGCAACTTTTCAACGACTTATTACTTTTTAGCTACTTTGCAAATACTTAGCTTTTTAGCTAACCCTTCCCTTAACCTTAACCCTTAACCCTTCACCTAACTCTAACCTTAACCCATTAGCTAACCTTTCCCCTAACCTTAACCATTTAGCCTAACTCCTAAACTTAACCCTAATCCGTAACCCTAACCCCTAGCCCAGCTAACGTTAGCAAGCTAGCTTACATTAGCCACCTAGCTAGAATTCGTATCGTCGAGTATCATACATTTCGCAAATTCGTAACATATTGTACGTTTTTGCATATTCGTAAAATATAATTTGATTTGTATTTCGTAACATATCATACGAAATGGGTAATGGACACCCACAAATTAATACAATCTCAGATTTACGTACAGAATAATGCAAAATGCTCTGAGACCAGGCTGGATAGGAAGGGAACTGTCTAGTGGAGAAATAATTACATTATAATATAACCACTATATGAAAATATATTGATCCTAAAAATAATATACATTATAGGATTTTTATAAATGTATAGCAGGTTTAGAAAAGTAAACCAAATTTAAAAAAAATTCTGCTGTGGTGGACCGTTTTTCTGTGAAAAATTATGAAATGACATAACATCCTCAGCAGGTTACAGCCAATGATGTATATAAACCAAATGTGTAGGCAGGTAGCCTAGTGGTTGGAGCGCTGGGCCAGTAACCAAAAGGTTGCTAGATCGAATCACTGAGCTGACAAGGTAAAATGACAGTTAACCCACTGTTCCTAGGCTGTCATTGTAAATAAGAATGTGTTCTTAACTGACTTACCTGGTTAAATTAAAAATATATATAACAAATATTGGCTACAGAAGAAGACTACAATAGAAAACTTGTCACTTGGAGAAGGACCTCTCCAAGGGACTACTTTGGCCTTTTTGTAATGAAGAGAGAATTACAACTAAAATATAGAATTATTGATAAATGTATCTGTCTAGGCACCTGGCTTAATTGATACTCTATAAACAAGTCCATGTAATGGCTTTGTGCTATACATTTAATCCATTTACAATCATGTATATTTTCATTTATCAATGATGTCAGGCATGAGTTTCTCACCGACGGAGGACGAAAACATGGCGTCCTCCTTACGCCTGGGTCGCTATTTGGCCTAACCTTTGCAAAGCTTAACAAAGTTTGCTGGACTTCACATTTGTTTCAGAACAATGTCCGGAACTTCTTTCAATCTCCATATTTATTTGGTAAGCGTTGACACTTCATTTATTTTGCTAGTTGCAGATGACAGCTCAGCACTGCTAGCCAACATTAGCAACAGTAGCTTAACCTTTTCTTTTTACTTCATGACCCCCAGTTCTTAAAAATACGTTTCAGTCGGAGGTCACTGCATCTATGAGATTATTTTTTGAAGTAACTAATATGGGTTTTATGTTTCATTGGATTTCCTGAACATTATCAGACACGCTATCGGTTTCCTCCCCCATCTTAGACATACTGTACATTGCAGCTGAGCTGTCATGGTTGCGCTTATGTTAGTCATAACAAACAAGTCGTTTTTTATTAGTTTTGCTAGCTACAAGTATCCAGCTATATTTAGTGTTTGGGGGTATAGCTAGATACCAACGCTTAAAGTTAGACTAAATAGTTTATCTTACTTAGCTAGGTGTTGGAGGTCAAAATGATTTGACCAACCTGAAAATCAAGTTGTTTTTTCTGTATGCCACTACGGTCAATCCAGGCAACATTAGCTCACTCCGTTTCTTGAAATTGACATGTTAGTGATACATTGACTTAAGGTTGATCTGGTCTCTCTATTCAAACCACTCATTCCACCTAGATCTTGTTAGATCAGAGGAGTCATGAGGCCAGCTTTTCAGAATGTTTAGCCCCCTTCCTCCTAATCCAGATAAAAAGTATCCTGTGTTGTGTTAAATTCTGCTTTTGGAGAAAAAAAAGAAACAGAACTGAACAAAATATGTTAATTATGCTCCAATGTCAATTGGGAGACATGTTAAGTGCACAGGAACCACATTTAATGGGGGAACATCCTTTTAAAAATGAAATCGGGACCTTGGTGATGCAGTACAGGAACGTTTGGATTGCTGTCGTCATTGCTCACACAGAAAGTTCCCCCTGCCCCAATGATTTGGCTATTCACAGAAGAATCCAGCAGAGGGCAGCATCATACCATACCGGAGACTTAGTCAAGGAAATCAAGTCTGTTTTGAATAAAATGGAAAGATCTCAATTGCATACTCCTTGCGTCCTCTCTCCTCATCTCCTTCTCAAAACCCATTGGATGAGATGTCAGCGGGGCGGGACCTCTGGTTTTCTCATTCAATGGGTTTTGAGAAGGAGATGAGGAGAGAGGACACGAGAAGTATGCATTTGAGATCTTCCTTAGGTCTTTCTCATTTGGTCTTTCCTGGAATCCTTGTGTCCTCGACAAACCAGAAGGTTAGCTTTCTGGCCTAGCACTTTTCATCTTTCTTTGAGTCCTTGTGTCTTCGCACTTCCTTTTCAAATCGCATTGGATGAGAAGATCCATGTTATCCAACGCACTTTGAGAAAGAGGAAGCGAGGAATCAAGGAAAGTTGTTGAGAAAGACACACTGGTCCTGGATGATTTGACATGCTAAGATGGATTCATTGTAGTCGTACTTGGGAGTCAAAAATGGTCAAACTGTCCAAACAGATGGTTTGTTTCCTGGGGCAAAAAGGTCACCGATACGGTGCCATCTGTTTTCAAATCTCCATGTTATGAATAGTTCAGTGCTGTATGTCTATGTTAGGGCATATTTCATGGCATTTTGAATGAAAATAAAATAGACCTGAATTCACATAGCCCACTGGATGGCCTACAGGTGTGGAGGCCTACTGGTTCCTAGGCTCAGCATGACTCAGTTTTCTCAATTCATTAAAAGTGAGCAGACTCAGGTTGGTGGTCAGAGCTGTGTGACCCAGAGCATCCTGGGATGTAATGGTGAGCATGATGGGGTCTTTGGCTTCAGCCGTGCATGTTGCCCTGAAAATGCCTAATGTAAAAAAATGATTGCACAAAAATCCTTAGCTATATCAAATGTATTTATAAAGCCCTTCTTACATCAGCTGATATCTCAGAGTGCTGTACAGAAACCAAGCCTAAAACCCCAAACAGCAAGCAATGCAGGTGTAGAAGCACGGTGGCTAGGAAAAACTCCCTAGAAATGCCAAAACCTAGGAAGAAACCTAGAGAGGAACCAGGCTATGAGGGGTGGCCAGTCCTCTTCTGGCTGTGCCGGGTGGAGATCATAACAGAACATGGCCAAAATGTTCAAATGTTCATAAATGACCAGCATGGTCAAATAATAATAATCACAGTAGTTGTCGAGGGTGCCAGCAAGTCAGCACCTCAGGAGTAAATGTCAGTTGGCTTTTCATAGCCGATCATTAAGAGTATCTCTACCGCTCCTGCGGTCTCTAGAGAGTTGAAAACAGCAGGTCTGGGACACGTACACGTCCGGTGAACAGGTCAGGGTTCCTTAGCCGCAGGCAGAACAGTTGAAACTGGAGCAGCAGCACGGCCAGGTGGACGGGGACAGCAAGGAGTCATCATGCCAGGTAGTCCTGAGGCATGGTTCTAGGGCTCAGCTCCTCCGAGAGAGAGAAAGACAGAGAGAAAGAGAGAATTAGAGAGAGCATACTTAAATTCACACAGGACACCGAATAAGACAGGAAGTACTCCAGATATAACAAACTGACCCTAGCCCCCCGACACATAAACTACTGCAGCATAAATACTGGAGGCTGAGACAGGAGGGGTCAGGAGACACTGTGGCCCCATCCGATTATACCCCCAGACAGGGCCAAACAGGAAGGATATAACCCCACCCACTTGCCAAAGCACAGCCCCCACACCACTAGAGGGATATCTTCAACCACCAACTTACCATCCTGAGACAAGGCCGAGTATAGCCCACAAAGATCTCCGCCACGGCAAGGGGGGGCGCCAACCCAGACAGGAAGATCACGTCAGTGACTCAACCCACTCAAGTGACGCACCCCTCCTAGGGACGGCATGAAATTACTCCTTATGTCATTGAAACTATAAACTAGGGTCGGAAAATGTGGAGAGGATTACCAAAAATGTGCTTGGTAAAATGCTGAAATGGTATAACGGCAGATTTCCTCCTCTTCGTCTGATGAAAATCAACGTAAACACTACAAACTACAAAAACAACAAATGTGAAAAACCGAAACAGTCCTATCTGGTGCATAGACACAAAGACAGAAGACAACCACCCACAAACCCCAACACAAAACAGGCTACCTAAATATGGTTCCCAATCAGAGACAATGACTAACACCTGCCTCTGATTGAGAACCATATCAGGCCAAACATAGAAACGTGAAAACTAGACACACAACATAGAATGCCCACTCAGCTCACGTCCTGACCAACACTAAAACAAAGAAAACACAAAAGAACTATGGTCAGAACGTGACAAATGGGGATAATCTCACCTCTGATTGAATGCCTGATCAAAATTACCCCCAAAAAGAATATAACATAGGCTTAGCCAAATTTTATTTTTGTATTTTTTATTTCACCTTTATTTTACCAGGTAGGCCAGTTGAGAACAAGTAGGCCAGTTTGAGTCCTTGTGTGCGAAGACACAAGGACTCAAAGAAAGATGAAAAGTGCTAGGCCAGAAAGCTAACCTTCTGGTTTGTCGAGGACACAGAGCAAAAGAGCAGAAAAACAAAAACAAATATGGGGATGAGGTAGGTAGTTGGTTGGATGGTCTATTTATAGATGGGCTGTGTACAGCTGCAGCGATCGGTAAGCTGCTCTGACAGCTGATGCTTAAAGTTAGTGAGGGAGACACAAGTCTCCAACTTCAGTGATTTTTGCAATTCGATCCAGTCATTGGCAGCAGAGAACTGGAAGGAAAGGCGGCCAAAATAGGTGTTGGCTTTGGGGATGACCAGTGAAATATACCTGCTGGAGCGCGTGCTACGAGTGGGTTTTGCTATGGTGACCAGTGAGCTGAGATAAGGAGGAACTATACCTAGCAAAGTCTTATAGATTACCTGGAGCCAGTGGGTTTGGCAACGAATATGTAGCAAGACAAAACGGGTGGCACTGTGATAGACTGCTTCCAATTTGCTGCATAAAGTGTTGGTGGCTAATTTGTAAATGACATTGCCGAAGTCAAGAATCGGTAGGATAATCAGTTTTACTAGGGTAAGTTTGGCAGGATGAGTGAAGGAGGCTTTGTTGAGAAATAGGAAGCCGATTCTAGATTTAACTTTGGATTGGAGATGCTTAATGTGAGTCTGGAAGGAGAGTTTACAGTCTAGCCAGACACCTAGGTATTTATAGTTGTCCACATATTCTAAGTCAGAACCGACCAGAGTAGTGATGCTAGTCAGGCGGGCGGATGCGGACAGCGATCGGTTGAAGAGCATGTATTTAGTTTTACTAGCATTTAAGATCAGTTGGAGGCCACGGAAAGAGTGTTGTATGGCATTGAAGCTCGTTTGGAGGTTAGTTAAGACAGTGTCCAAAGAAGGGCCAGATGTATACCGAATGGTGTCGTCTGCGTAGAGGTGGATCAAAGAATCACCCGCAGCATGAGCGACATCATTGATATATACAGAGAAAAGAGTCAGACCGAGAATTGAACCCTGTGGCACCCCCATAGATACTTCCAGAGGTCCAGACAACAGGCCCTCCGATTTGACACACTGAACTCTATCTGAGAAGTAGTTAGTGAACCAGGCGAGGCAGTCATTAGAGAAACCAAGGCTGTTGAGTCTGCCGATAAGAATACGGTGATTGACAGAGTCGAAAGCCTTGTGGGGGGGGGGGGGCTTGGGCCAGTTGCTGCGTGGGGTGCAGAGCTGTTGGCCGGGGTTGGGGTAGCCAGATGGAAAGCATGGCCAGCCGTAGAGAAATGCTTATTGAATTTCTCGATTATCGTGGATTCATCAGTGGTGACAGTGTTTCCTAGTCTCAGTGCAATGGGCAGCTGGGAGGAGGTACTCGTATTCTCCATGGACTTTACAGTGTCCCAAAACGTTTTGGAATTAGTGCTGCAGGATGCAATTTTCTGTTTGAAAAAGCTGAATGTTGAAATTAAAACATGAAAACAGAAAACAAAATGAAAATAGAAACCAGACAAATTCTAATTAAGTGGTGACCTTTCTGCTGTTTGTCTTTACAATCAATGACCAACAATCTGTGGATTGTAGCAGGCTATCTCGTAGCAGGCTCTCTCGTAGCAGGCTCTCTCGTTCTAGTTCGCTCACACTAACCCCCCCCCCCCCATCAACATTGACAACACAGATGCACAGCACACACTCAATTGCACATTGGGTTCCACTGCCTGTTCGGATTCAGAGAGCCAGGCTTATGAATGGGGAGTTTCAGCGGGCATGCTTCCAGGGCATTGCTGTGCAGTGATGTGCTCATCCAGACCTCAGTTCCTTACACATTAAGTAGACCGTCGTACTTTAACGGCAAAATAAACACATGGACAACCACACGAGCGACAGAACATACGATACAAGGTTCCCTCTTTTCTCCCACAGCTTTGGCCCACCTTCTTGTATCATTTGGGTCTTGCAGGACATTTCAAATAGACTAGTGCTATCTTCAGGTCTGTTTTCCACCATTGTCATCCTCAGTGAGCATAACATTGTAATACTTAAAACTGTAAGCTCCTAGGATTACAGGGGCAAGGACGTGACTTAGATTGGAATTATTTTTCTTCATGCATTTCTCCTCTAACATTTTGTTCCTATTCTTTCTCCATAGACCATCAGAATATACTGAGTGTACAAAACATTAAGAACAGCCTGGAATTGAACCAGGGTCTGTAGTGACACCTCTGGCACTGAGATACAGTGCCTTAGACCGCTGCATCACTCAGGAGCTCCATGAATCATATTGTTCTGAAATAATTTCTGTAGTTAGAAACAGACAATATTAGCATTGAAATGTTATTTGATCTCTGAGAATTAGTCACCTGACTAGTTGATGAATGCTGGGTTCCACATAAAAAGGGCAACAAATAAGTTATTATGGCTGCTGGATCATTTAGCTCTGATAATGGAGGAGAGGAGGGAATGTTTTCCAGGCGTAGCAGTACCACACTGATTTGCCATCAACATCCTCTCTCTTGTTAGGATGTAATAGGAGGCTTTTCCCATCGATCTGACAGCGAAGGAAAAACTTTCATCCCACTGTTCTGAGGGACAAACATGTGGTTGATAAGAGGCAAGTAATCTGTCCGTCTTTGGCAAAACCATTAATATTCAGTCCAATAAAATGGTCAAAAGCCACCTACAGACCCCACGCCAATCACACCCACTGTACAGTATCAGTTCTCTATGTCTGACAAGTAGTAGGGAGATGCATCTTCATCATATGTAATGTATTCCTTGTGAATCTGATGATGTTAAATTAGCCATTTAATAAGTCAATTTCATAATATACCACTAGCTCACTAGATGCCACTGTTCCTGCAACAACATTTTTGTCATTTAACAGACACTCTTATCCAGCGCGATTTACAGGGGAAATTAGGATTAAGTGTCTTACTGACGTGCACATCAGCTCTGGGATTTGAACCATTAACCTTTTGGTTAGGGGCCCACTGCTCTTAACCACTAGCCTACCACCTGTTATACAGTTCACTGGTCTTTTCTGTTTTACCATTGAACACTATTAGAGACCATAACATTTGAAACCATTAGAACTGCTGTAGCCTAATGGTTTGGTTGTTCACCAGGAATGGTCTAACTAATCCAGACCTTTTTTGAAGGGAATAAACCACACACAGATGGTCTGTTTCCTGGACACAGATTATAAGCCTAAGAGAATGATGAACGACATTGCTTTCATGGAGGACTGGCTTGATTGTGAAGATGACCACATTATTTATTTTCATCATGACCAAAAGCTATTGGTTTCCTGTTGTGATCTTTTTAATAAGCTCAGGAGACCAGCAAAATGGATAAAAGGTTGTAGCGGTAGCAGGAACAGCAGCATCTAGTGGGTAAAACCTGGGACTTTCACACTAATTTATGGTAAATATTGTAAGCAACTTCAATTTACAACATTAACAATGTCTACACTGTATTTCTGATCAATTTGATATTTTAATGGACAAAATATTAGCTTTCTTTCATAAACAAGGACATTTCTAAGTGACCCCCAAAAGTCGTTTATTTTTGGTATCTGCACTTTACTACTTTTATTTTTGACCACTTTTACTTCACTACATTCCTCCAGAAATAATGTACTTTTTGCTCCATACATTTTCCCTGACACCCAAAAGTACTTGTTACATTTTGAATGCTTAGCAGGACAGGAAAATGGTCCAATTCACACACTTATCAAGATAATATACTGGTCATCCCTACAGCCTCTGATCTGGCAGACTCACTAAACACAAATACATTACTTGTAAATTATGTCTGAGTTTTGGAGTATGCACCTGGCTGTCCATAAATGGTGCCATCTGGTTTGCTTAATATAAATTATTTGAAATTATTTATACTTTTACTTTTGATCCTTAAGTACATTTTATCAATTACATTTATTTTGATACTTAAGTATATATAAAATCAAATACTTTTAGACTTTTACTCAAGTAGTATTTTACTGGGTGACTTTCACTTTTACTTGAGTTATTTTCCATTAACGTGTCTTTTACTTTTACGTAAGTATGACAATTGGGTACTTTTTCCACCACTGGGCGAGAGTGATGGTTCCAGAGTGTTAATCATTGACCCAGTGACATCACGTCATTCTACACAGCAGTCAGACCCCAGGCAGGCAGAGGAAGGAAGGCAGCTGATGGCTGCTGCCAGCTAATTGGCACAGTGAAACATGGCCGTTGTCTATTCGTCAGGTAGCAACGCTGTTCCCCCTCGCTGCCATAGACACACAGCCATTCATTAGAGACAGGCAGCCCATACCCCACTCCTATTGGTCGCTTTACATTGGTGTAGCCTCTGTGTTGCCATGTGGCTGCTCTAACACTGGAAGAGAATGCATCTCGTGGTATAGAGAGATAATTTATCAGCTTTTTATAAAGACTTATGGGTATATGTTTCTAGAGAATGTAGGTGTAACCGATGTGAAATGGCTAGCTAGTTAGGGGGGTGCGCGCCAATAGCGTTTCAATCGGTAACGTCACTCGCTCTGAGACCTTGAAGTAGCTGTTCCCCTTGCTCTGTGGAGCGATGGGTAACGATGCTTCGAGGGTGGCTGTTGTTGATGTGTGCAGAGGGTCCCTGGTTCGGGGCGAGGAGAGGGACGGAAGCTATACTGTTATATAGGTTACACCATCGCTCTCTATATATAGTGGTGTAATATTAATGCCGACATTTGGGTTTGTCAGAGGTGGTATAAAAATAATCAGATGTAGGCTTTTGGAAATAAAATATGTTCCCAGATGGAACGACCTTGTAGAGCACAGCAATTGTTTTTTCATTGCCGTGTGACGTGAGTGTAGGAGCATGTTTATTTCAAGTGGAGTAGAAACCCTTTTCTGCAGCCCTGTGATTTACGGCTGCAACTCTAACCAAGGCCACCTGTCAGTAGCAATGAGGACTTAGTTAGAAACCTAAACAGAAACCCTATCCCATCCTCTTGTATTGTAAGTGTCCAGTTTGTGTCACCATTTAGCCTAAGTCTATTGCTATTCCAGTCGGGGAGAGGTTAAAGGGGTTGACTGTTTAAACTTTAATATTGTACATCACCGGCTAACTTCTAGGGTCACCTGGTGTTCAAACCACACACACAAATCCAATTTCGTTCTCCCGGCTCTCTTTAGCTTCTGAGGTCAATACTCACTCCCACCCCCGCCCACTGCTTCTCTCCTTTCCTCTTCCCTTCACTTCCTCTCTCCCATCCTCCCACTAACCTCTCTCCCTCACTCCCACCATTTTCCCTTTCTCTCTTCCTAAATGTTGAGGTGATCTTTTACTAAGCAGGCTATTTGAGCTGAAGTTGGTGTTTCCCTGTATGGATGTGTACCTTCTCTCTCCCTGTGTTATTGTCCTGCTCTGAGGTGACCTTTTATACTCTAGGATCGCCTGTTGAAAATAGAGACTGACTCAATATGCCTCATACCCCATAGGCCACAACCTCATCTGCCTTCTCTGACCTTTCTTCACTTAACTTTTTTAAATGGCAATTCCAATCTGAGACTCAGATTTTCCACTTTAGAATGTATGCCAAACAAAAGCCAATGCTTGATAAGTTAAATAAACCATACAACTATATGCACAAAGGTGACTTTTTACAATTTACACAGATAATTCTACAAAAATGTTTTTTACTTGAACAACAGTGCAGATGCCAAGTTCTGTAACATAATTACAGTTTGTGCTGTTTTTTCATGTCGTTGCAATGTAATTATTATTTAAAAAATGTACCTTTATTTAACTAAGTAAGTCAGATAAGAACAAATTCTTATTTACAATGATGGCCAATTGTGTGCCGCCCGGTTGTGATTCAGCTGGCTTCAAAACAGTTGTGATGCGTCTAGCACTGAGATTCAGTGCCGTAGACCACTGCGCCACTCTGGAGCCCTCTTTGGTTTTAGTTTGACATACATTTTAAAATGAAAAATCGGAGTCTCTGCTTCATTCTGTTACCATGGAATTGCCCAAAAGATATTGAATCATCCCGTTCAGGTTGTGGATTTGATTCACCAGCCCTGTAGGAGACATGAGGTGATATTGGGGAAATCATCCACCAGAACCCATCTTCCCTTCTTCTCTTCCTGTACGACCAGTACTGCTGCTGTCCCCCACTCTTTCTCCTGTGTGTCTGTAGGTGTGATGTGCATAATATGGTTGTGGTGGAGGGAAGCAGAGTTTCATAATTGCAGTCTTCTTTCATTGCTAAGCAGTTGTTAATGCCTTCCAGAGATGTAGCCTGCTATCAAACATTCCAGCGATCTCGCCTGGTCTTTCCCATTAAATATTGAGCGTGCTGTTCTTTTGATATTTTCCCGAAAAATCTGGGTTTTTTAACACCACAGAGTCCGACTAGTTGCTATGGTGCACATTCTGCAGTATGATAGAAACAGACTTATTTAGCATATAGCATAAAGGCATGTGCATTATGATTAACGAGACGTGGTGTGATCATAACAACATACAGGAACTCAAGTCCATCTGTTCACCTGACTTAGAATTCCTCACAATCAAATGTCGACCGCATTATCTACCAAGGGAATTCTCTTTCGATTATAATCACAGCCGTATATATTCCCCCCCAAGCAGACACATCGATGGCCCTGAACGAACTTTATTTGACTCTATGTAAACTGGAAACCATATATCCTGAGGCTGCATTCATTGTAGCTGGGGATAAAAGCTGACCACGACTCCATTTTGTTGCTTCCAGCCTACAGACAGAAACTAAAACAAGAAGCTCCCGCGCTCAGGTCTGTTCAACGCTGGTCCGACCAATCTGATTCCACGCTTCAAGACTGCTTCGATCACGTGGGATTGGGATATGTTCCGCATTGCGCTCAACAACAACATTAACGAATACGCTGATTCGGTGAGCAAGTTCATTAGGAAGTGCATCGGCGATGTCGTACCACCGCAACTATTAAAACATTCCCAAACCAGAAACCGTGGATTGAGGCAGGCAATTCGCGCGAAACTGAAAGCATGAACCACTGCTTTTAACCAGGGCAAGGTGACCGGAAAACATGACTGAATTCAAACAGTGTAGCTATTCCCTCCGCAAGGCAATCAAACAAGCTAAGCGTCAGTATAGAGACAAAGTAGAGTTGCAATGTGCAGGGTCTACAGTCAATCACGGACATACAAAAGAAAACAAGCCCCGTCGCAGACCAGGATGTCTTGCTCCCAGACAGACTAAATAACTTTTTTGCTCGCTTTGAGGACAATACAGTGCCACTGACACAGCCCGCTACCAAAACCTGCGGACTCTCCTTCACTGCAGTCAACGTGAGTAAAACATTAAACGTGTTAACCCTCGCAACGCTGTAGGCCCAGACGGCACCCGGCCGCGTCCTCAGAGCTTGCGCAGACCAGCTGGCTGGTGTGTTACGGACATATTCAATCAATCCTTATCCCAGTCTGCTGTTCCCACATGCTTCAAGAGGGCCCATTGTTCCTGTTCCCAAGAAAGCTAAGGAACTGAGCTAAACGACTACCGCCCGTAGCACTCACTTCCGTCATCATGAAGTGCTTTGAGAAACTAGTCAAGGACCATCATCCTCCACCCTACCTGACACCCTAGACCCACTCCAATTTGCTTACCGCCCCAATAGGTCCACAGACGATGCAATTGCAACCACACTGCACACTGCCCTAACCCATCTGGACAAGAGGAATACCTATGTGAGAATGCTGTTCATCGACTACAGCTCAGCATTTAACCATATAGTACCCTCCAAACTCGTCATCAAGCTCGAGACCCTGGGTCTC
Organism: Salvelinus sp. IW2-2015; assembly: GCF_002910315.2. Taxonomy (NCBI): domain Eukaryota; kingdom Metazoa; phylum Chordata; class Actinopteri; order Salmoniformes; family Salmonidae; genus Salvelinus; species Salvelinus sp. IW2-2015. The sequence continues at coordinate 78,449,725 of NC_036842.1, read as the reverse complement.
GACCCCGCCCTGTGCAACTGGGACTGGACTTCCTGACGGGCCCCCCCAGGTGGTGAGGGTAGGTAACAACATCTCCATCCCGCTGATCCTCAACACTGGGGCCCCACAAGGGTGCGTTCTGAGCCCTCTCCTGTACTCCCTGTTCACCCAAGACTGCGTGGCCATGCACACCTCCAACTCAATCATCAAGTTGCGGACGACACTACAGTGGTAGGCTTGATTACCAACAACGACGAGACGGCCTACAGGGAGGAGGTGAGGGCCCTTGGAGTGTGGTGTCAGGAAATAACCTCACACTCAACGTCACAAAAACAAATGAGATGATTGTGGACTTCAGGAAACAGCAGAGGGAGCACCCCACTATCCCATCGATGGGACAGTAGTGGAGAGGGGTAGAGTACGTTTTAAGTTCCTCGGCGTACACATCACGGACAAACTGAATTGGTCCACCCACACAGACAGCGTTGTGAAGAAGGCGCAGCCGCCTCTTCAACCTCAGGAGGCTGAATAAATTCGGCTTGTCACCAAAAGCACTCACAAACTTCTACAGATGCACAATGAGAGCATCCTGTCGGGCTGTATCACCGCCTGGTACGGCAACTGCTCCGCCCACAACCGTAAGGCTCTCCAGAGGGTAGTGAGGTCTGCACAACGCATCACCGGGGCAAAACTACCTGCCCTCCAGGACACCTACACCACCCGATGTCACAGAAGCCATAAAGATCATCAAGGACAACAACCACCCGAGCCACTGCTGTTGCACCCGCTTCATCCAGAAAGGCGTCAGTGACGAGGTGG